>NC_031967.2:76994864-77294999 GCF_001858045.2 Oreochromis niloticus | reverse complement strand
AACAGCTCCTGTTCTTGGTTTGCAGATCCAAAGAAACATTAATTGTGCACACCGATGCAAGCGCCCACGTTCTCGGTGCAGCCTTATAACAAGAACAGGAGAGCAAGTTAAGAGTCATTGCCTATGCCAGTAGGGGTCTCTCCAAGTCCCAGCAAAGGTACCCTGCACACAAGCTTGACTTCCTGTCTGTCAAGTGGACTGTCACCCAGAACGTTTCCGCTATCTCTGTGGAGCAAAATTACAGTGATGACAGACAATAATCCACTCACATACGTTTTAACATCTGCAAAGTTTGGACGCAGTAGGGCATCGCTGGTTGGCCGTACTTTCCACTTTTCATTTTGATATTGAGTATAGCGCTGGGAAGAACAACCAAGATGCAGATGGGCTGTTGAGACGTCCGTATCTGCATGCCTGTGATATATCTGATCAGAGTTCTAATGATGAGGAAAATGGCATTGAAGGCTTTACTGCACAACTCTTGCGCCGCAACAAAGAGCCTGATTTTCCAACTGAGGCGGTAAAGGCAGTATGCAAGAGACATGAGTATTCTTCAACTCTTGAGGAGGAGGCAGCAGTACCATCGTCTGCACGAGTACAATGTTTGGCTATTGGAGGCTCTGCAATACCAGCAGATTCCTGTCAAACTGATGTAGCTGGGCCATGCCCCCTGCTGCAGATGTCTCTTTCCGATTGGCTACGTGAACAGAAATTAGATCTGGAGAGCTGAGAGAGTCTTGCAGAAAGCTACCAGTTAGCCATTGAGCACAGTCAAAAGAGTGCTTTGCGAATCAAACAAAGGTTTGACAGTAAAGTGCGGGAATCCACCCTTGCCAAGGAAAATAGAGTTGTTTTGAGGACTGTTGCCATCAGGGGTAAGCACAAAATCGCTGATCGGTGGAGCCGAACCGTGTCCACTGTAATCAGACAGATTCAGGACTCTCCTGTTTCTGTTGTGGTGCCTGAAGGAACAGATGGGCCTGAAAGAGTGCTACACAAAGACCGGCTCTTGCCTTGTCGGTATCTCCACCCACTGTGGAAGAGACAGCATCCAAAGCAACACGGTCTAAACCTGCAAACTCACCAGCAGTTGATTTAGCTGGGAATGATTGTTCAGAAACCGGCAATGATTAGAGCACTGCCATTCTCTGCCCTATCATAACCCTAATGTATTACCAAATGGACCCAAAGAAGACGACCAGATTGCGACCACAAAAAGACTGGCTGGAGTAAAAGTCCACAAAACGTCAGCTACCGGAGACATTTGGGACAACTTGTTCAGACTCACCCTGTTGAATCAGTCTCAAAAGATTCTCCTTCACCTTTGATGTTTCCACTCAGGTCATTGAAGAGTTAGGAACAGGAAGTTACTTGTTGGACTATTTAACCATATCCTACATTTATAGTGCACAAAAGTTACAAAATTGAACTCATCTCCTTCTGCAGTACCAGCTAATACCAGGTACGATCAGTTGCATGACAGCAGGAGGCGCTGTGGCTTAGCTGGTCAAAGCGCCTGCCTAGTAAACAGGAGATCCTGGGTTCAAATCCCAGCAGTGCCTTCCTGTTACCTTTGGAAACCATCTTCTTCACAGTGTTGATTGCATTCTTAATCTTGGAGTTAGGAAATCTTTGAAAGTCTGTGTATGTGCTGAGTTATCCACCTCACGGTACTCTTGAAAGCTTCAAAAACTTCTTTCACCTCATCCAAGAAGATTCGTCAGTTCTAGAACAAATGCTGGAGGGTCCCAGGCATTAAACCCTACTGGAGCTTCTGAGGGTTGTTCACCCGATATTGATGTCTTGGGCATGTCTAAATTTTCATTATATCCTCTTCTTAGAAATGAAGGACAGAAAGCATAACTCCCAATGCTCCCGCCATCAGCACTCGTTAATGAAATGTAATGGCATTGGTAGGGAGGCAAGGCACTGCTGGGATTTGAACCCAGGATCTCCTGTTTACAAGACAGGTGCTTTGGCCAGCTAAGCCACAGCGCTTGAGCTGTGTTCCTCTGGCTACTGTCCAACAGCTGGTGGGGAAAAATGTCAGCAACCCATTCAAAACTGTGTCTGCAGAGGTTCTGATTTACTTGGTTTTTCCCTTCCCTGAAGGAGGCACTGTAGCTTAGCCGGTCAAAGCACCTGCCTGTAAACAGGAGATCCTGGGTTCAAATCCCAGCAGTGCCTGTTGAGCTGTTTCAAAATAAGAGAATCTGTGTAGGCAAGCTTTCCTTAATGTCAAAATAGAAGAAAGTAAGTTGTTGAATCTCAAGTGTGGAGGCACTAAAGATTTAGCAAAGGACACCCCAACAGCTGTGCTCCACATGCAGGTGAAAAGATTCCATACTCAAAGTGTACTAAAACATCAAACTGCCCAACTGTAACAACAGATGTAAACGGACCAATATAGAAACTGGCTGAGGCAGGGTTATATTAAGCTTTTGTCCCAAAAGTATTGTCAAGATTCTGCAAATCATTAGAGTTACTCATAAGAGAAGGTACGACTGTTAGGTGTTGTGTTAAAATAAATGCCGTAGTGTTCTCTATTAAAAACAGCATAAGAAGGTGTTCTAGTTTTCTTGTTTCCTCTTATGTTTGGAAAAGTGTATAGGCAGCAGGAATTTGAGTCAGGTCTTGGTTTTCTTGATGATGTCACTCTTTTCTCAGCTACACTTGAGAACCATGAGGAACGATCGCTGAAGGTCCTCCATAGGATGAAAGAATTTACTTTAAAGCTGTCGCCAGAGAAATGTCAGTTCTTCGGGACATCTGTCCAATATCTCGGCCGTGTTGTATCATCAGAAGGGGTCAAAACAGATCCAGCTGCCCTCACTACCCGGCCAAGACCAGCTAACATCAAGTAGCTTAAGTCTTTCCTTGGGTTCACTGGATATTACAGGAGGTTATAAAAGACTATTCCAAGCTTGCAACACCCCTTAATCACTTAAGCGCTGGTTGCCTCCCACTGAAGAGAAAATCCAGTCTGTCTGGCAGAAACCGCAAGGTTTCTACAAGTGCGGATCTCAAAAAGCCTTTTCATGAAAAATGGACCCCAACCTCTGAAGATACTTTTAAGACATTGATTCACAAGCTCACACAACAGCTCCTGTTCTTGGGTTTGCAGATCCAAAGAAACATTATATTGTGCACACCGATGCAAGCGCCCACGTTCTCGGTGCAGCCTTATAACAAGAACAGGAGAGCAAGTTAAGAGTCATTGCCTATGCCAGTAGGGGTCTCTCCAAGTCCCAGCAAAGGTACCCTGCACACAAGCTTGACTTCCTGTCTGTCAAGTGGACTGTCACCCAGAACGTTTTCCGCTATCTCTGTGGAGCAAAATTTACAGTGATGACAGACAATAATCCACTCACATACGTTTTAACATCTGCAAAGTTGGACGCAGTAGGGCATCGCTGGTTGGCCGTACTTTCCACTTTTCATTTTGATATTGAGTATAGCGCTGGGAAGAACAACCAAGATGCAGATGGGCTGTTGAGACGTCCGTATCTGCATGCCTGTGATATATCTGATCAGAGTTCTAATGATGAGGAAAATGGCATTGAAGGCTTTACTGCACAACTCTTGCGCCGCAACAAAGAGCCTGATTTTCCAACTGAGGCGGTAAAGGCAGTATGCAAGAGACATGAGTATTCTTCAACTCTTGAGGAGGAGGCAGCAGTACCATCGTCTGCACGAGTACAATGTTTGGCTATTGGAGGCTCTGCAATACCAGCAGATTCCTGTCAAACTGATGTAGCTGGGCCATGCCCCCTGCTGCAGATGTCTCTTTCCGATTGGCTACGTGAACAGAAATTAGATCTGGAGAGCTGAGAGAGTCTTGCAGAAAGCTACCAGTTAGCCATTGAGCACAGTCAAAAGAGTGCTTTGCGAATCAAACAAAGGTTTGACAGTAAAGTGCGGGAATCCACCCTTGCCAAGGAAAATAGAGTTGTTTTGAGGACTGTTGCCATCAGGGGTAAGCACAAAATCGCTGATCGGTGGAGCCGAACCGTGTCCACTGTAATCAGACAGATTCAGGACTCTCCTGTTTCTGTTGTGGTGCCTGAAGGAACAGATGGGCCTGAAAGAGTGCTACACAGAGACCGGCTCTTGCCTTGTCGGTATCTCCCACCCACTGTGGAAGAGACAGCATCCAAAGCAACACGGTCTAAACCTGCAAACTCACCAGCAGTTGATTTAGCTGGGAATGATTGTTCAGAAACCGGCAATGATTAGAGCACTGCCATTCTCTGCCCTATCATAACCCTAATGTATTACCAAATGGACCCAAAGAAGACGACCAGATTGCGACCACAAAAAGACTGGCTGGAGTAAAAGTCCACAAAACGTCAGCTACCGGAGACATTTTGGGACAACTTGTTCAGACTCACCCTGTTGAATCAGTCTCAAAAGATTCTCCTTCACCTTATGATGTTTCCACTCAGGTCATTGAAGAAGTTAGGAACAGGAAGTTACTTGTTGGACTATTCAACCATATCCTACATTTATAGTGCACAAAAGTTACAAAATTGAACTCATCTCCTTCTGCAGTACCAGCTAATACCAGGTACGATCAGTTTGCATGACAGCAGGAGGCGCTGTGGCTTAGCTGGTCAAAGCGCCTGTCTAGTAAACAGGAGATCCTGGGTTCAAATCCCAGCAGTGCCTTCCTGTTACCTTTGGAAACCATCTTCTTCACAGTGTTGATTGCATTCTTAATCTTGGAGTTAGGAATCTTTGAAAGTCTGTGTATGTGCTGAGTTATCCACCTCACGGTACTCTTGAAAGCTTCAAAAACTTCTTTTCACCTCATCCAAGAAGATTCGTCAGTTCTAGAACAAATGCTGGAGGGTCCCAGGCATTAAACCCCTACTGGAGCTTCTGAGGGTTGTTCACCCGATATTGATGTCTTGGCATGTCTAAATTTCATTATATCCTCTTCTTAGAAATGAAGGACAGAAAGCATAACTCCCAATGCTTCCCGCCATCAGCACTCATTAATGAAATGTAATGGCATTGGTAGGGAGGCAAGGCACTGCTGGGATTTGAACCCAGGATCTCCTGTTTACAAGACAGGTGCTTTGGCCAGCTAAGCCACAGCGCCTTGAGCTGTGTTCCTCTGGCTACTGTCCAACAGCTGGTGGGGAAAAATGTCAGCAACCCATTCAAAACTGTGTCTGCAGAGGTTCTGATTTACTTGGTTTTTCCCTTCCCTGAAGGAGGCACTGTAGCTTAGCCGGTCAAAGCACCTGCCTTGTAAACAGGAGATCCTGGGTTCAAATCCCAGCAGTGCCTGTTGAGCTGTTTCAAAAGAAGAGAATCTGTGTAGGCAAGCTTTCCTTAATGTCAAAATAGAAGAAAGTAAGTTGTTGAATCTCAAGTGTGGAGGCGCTAAAGATTTAGCAAAGGACACCCCAACAGCTGTGCTCCACATGCAGGTGAAAAGATTCCATACTCAAAGTGTACTAAAACATCAAACTGCCCAACTGTAACAACAGATGTAAACGGACCAATATAGAAACTGGCTGAGGCAGGGTTATATTAAGCTTTTGTCCCAAAAGTATTGTCAAGATTCTGCAAATCATTAGAGTTACTCATAAGAGAAGGTACGACTGTTAGGTGTTGTGTTAAAATAAATGCCGTAGTGTTCTCTATTAAAAACAGCATAAGAAGGTGTTCTAGTTTTCTTGTTTCCTCTTATGTTTTGGAAAAGTGTATAGGCAGCAGGAATTTGAGTCAGGTCTTGGTTTTTCTTGATGATGTCACTCTTTTCTCAGCTACACTTGAGAACCATGAGGAACGATCGCTGAAGGTCCTCCATAGGATGAAAGAATTTACTTTAAAGCTGTCGCCAGAGAAATGTCAGTTCTTCGGGACATCTGTCCAATATCTCGGCCGTGTTGTATCATCAGAAGGGGTCAAAACAGATCCAGCTGCCCTCACTACCCGGCCAAGACCAGCTAACATCAAGTAGCTTAAGTCTTTCCTTGGGTTCACTGGATATTACAGGAGGTTTATAAAAGACTATTCCAAGCTTGCAACACCCCTTAATCACTTAAGCGCTGGTTGCCTCCCACTGAAGAGAAAATCCAGTCTGTCTGGCAGAAACCGCAAGGTTTCTACAAGTGCGGATCTCAAAAAGCCTTTTCATGAAAAATGGACCCCAACCTCTGAAGATACTTTTAAGACATTGATTCACAAGCTCACACAACAGCTCCTGTTCTTGGGTTTGCAGATCCAAAGAAACATTATATTGTGCACACCGATGCAAGCGCCCACGTTCTCGGTGCAGCCTTATAACAAGAACAGGAGAGCAAGTTAAGAGTCATTGCCTATGCCAGTAGAGGTCTCTCCAAGTCCGAGCAAAGGTACCCTGCACACAAGCTTGACTTCCTATCTGTCAAGTGGACTGTCACCCAGAACGTTTTCCGCTATCTCTGTGGAGCAAAATTTACAGTGATGACAGACAATAATCCACTCACATACGTTTTAACATCTGCAAAGTTGGACGCAGTAGGGCATCGCTGGTTGGCCGTACTTTCCACTTTTCATTTTGATATTGAGTATAGCGCTGGGAAGAACAACCAAGATGCAGATGGGCTGTTGAGACGTCCGTATCTGCATGCCTGTGATATATCTGATCAGAGTTCTAATGATGAGGAAAATGGCATTGAAGGCTTTACTGCACAACTCTTGCGCCGCAACAAAGAGCCTGATTTTCCAACTGAGGCGATAAAGGCAGTATGCAAGAGACATGAGTATTCTTCAACTCTTGAGGAGGAGGCAGCAGTACCATCGTCTGCACGAGTACAATGTTTGGCTATTGGAGGCTCTGCAATACCAGCAGATTCCTGTCAAACTGATGTAGCTGGGCCATGCCCCCTGCTGCAGATGTCTCTTTCCGATTGGCTACGTGAACAGAAATTAGATCTGGAGAGCTGAGAGAGTCTTGCAGAAAGCTACCAGTTAGCCATTGAGCACAGTCAAAAGAGTGCTTTGCGAATCAAACAAAGGTTTGACAGTAAAGTGCGGGAATCCACCCTTGCCAAGGAAAATAGAGTTGTTTTGAGGACTGTTGCCATCAGGGGTAAGCACAAAATCGCTGATCGGTGGAGCCGAACCGTGTCCACTGTAATCAGACAGATTCAGGACTCTCCTGTTTCTGTTGTGGTGCCTGAAGGAACAGATGGGCCTGAAAGAGTGCTACACAGAGACCGGCTCTTGCCTTGTCGGTATCTCCCACCCACTGTGGAAGAGACAGCATCCAAAGCAACACGGTCTAAACCTGCAAACTCACCAGCAGTTGATTTAGCTGGGAATGATTGTTCAGAAACCGGCAATGATTAGAGCACTGCCATTCTCTGCCCTATCATAACCCTAATGTATTACCAAATGGACCCAAAGAAGACGACCAGATTGCGACCACAAAAAGACTGGCTGGAGTAAAAGTCCACAAAACGTCAGCTACCGGAGACATTTTGGGACAACTTGTTCAGACTCACCCTGTTGAATCAGTCTCAAAAGATTCTCCTTCACCTTATGATGTTTCCACTCAGGTCATTGAAGAAGTTAGGAACAGGAAGTTACTTGTTGGACTATTTAACCATATCCTACATTTATAGTGCACAAAAGTTACAAAATTGAACTCATCTCCTTCTGCAGTACCAGCTAATACCAGGTACGATCAGTTTGCATGACAGCAGGAGGCGCTGTGGCTTAGCTGGTCAAAGCGCCTGTCTAGTAAACAGGAGATCCTGGGTTCAAATCCCAGCAGTGCCTTCCTATTACCTTTGGAAACCATCTTCTTCACAGTGTTGATTGCATTCTTAATCTTGGAGTTAGGAAATCTTTGAAAGTCTGTGTATGTGCTGAGTTATCCACCTCACGGTACTCTTGAAAGCTTCAAAAACTTCTTTTCACCTCATCCAAGAAGATTCGTCAGTTCTAGAACAAATGCTGGAGGGTCCCAGGCATTAAACCCCTACTGGAGCTTCTGAGGGTTGTTCACCCGATATTGATGTCTTGGGCATGTCTAAATTTTCATTATATCCTCTTCTTAGAAATGAAGGACAGAAAGCATAACTCCCAATGCTTCCCGCCATCAGCACTCGTTAATGAAATGTAATGGCATTGGTAGGGAGGCAAGGCACTGCTGGGATTTGAACCCAGGATCTCCTGTTTACGAGACAGGTGCTTTGGCCAGCTAAGCCACAGCGCCTTGAGCTGTGTTCCTCTGGCTACTGTCCAACAGCTGGTGGGGAAAAATGTCAGCAACCCATTCAAAACTGTGTCTGCAGAGGTTCTGATTTACTTGGTTTTTCCCTTCCCTGAAGGAGGCACTGTAGCTTAGCCGGTCAAAGCACCTTACTTGTAAACAGGAGATCCTGGGTTCAAATCCCAGCAGTGCCTGTTGAGCTGTTTCAAAATAAGAGAATCTGTGTAGGCAAGCTTTCCTTAATGTCAAAATAGAAGAAAGTAAGTTGTTGAATCTCAAGTGTGGAGGCACTAAAGATTTAGCAAAGGACACCCCAACAGCTGTGCTCCACATGCAGGTGAAAAGATTCCATACTCAAAGTGTACTAAAACATCAAACTGCCCAACTGTAACAACAGATGTAAACGGACCAATATAGAACCTGGCTGAGGCAGGGTTATATTAAGCTTTTGTCCCAAAAGTATTGTCAAGATTCTGCAAATCATTAGAGTTCCTCATAAGAGAAGGTACGACTGTTAGGTGTTGTGTTAAAATAAATGCCGTAGTGTTCTCTATTAACACCCAAAGAGCCATTTGGACCCGGTTTCCACGCAAAAGAAAACACTGGGAGCTGCAAATGCTTTTTGACATCTAAAATGAAGATAACACTGTATATATTGTTTTTTACCTTTATGCTTTGTGTGAATAAAGAAGGTGTGTTGCTTATGAAATCCATGAAGTGCTACAAAGAAAAAATGACATTTTATTTATGTAATTAACACATTTTGAACTCTTAAAGAAATATAACAAAAGGAAAGACACCCAGCTGAACTAAAATGATCCATGTAGCAAACAAAAACTGTTGTTACCCTTATATCGCTTTTGGGCTTTTGGAGCCTTGAACTGACTTTTAAAAAATAATTGGAAAAAAAGCACCATGCTGCTGAAAGATGAAAAATAGATATTTGCAAAATTCTGCCTAAATATGTATTTTACCTGGTTAATGTGTGTGGCGGGGCGTGGTCTGCAGCGCCCCTGGAGGGGAGGCAGACGCACCTGAGCGGCACCTGCAATCACCCCTCGCCGCCTTAAAGTCTGTGCTATCTATGCTGTTGTGTTGTTGTTGATATATGTCGGGCTGTGAGCTGAAAAGCGACAGCTGGCTGTATGCGTACAGCAACCGTGTGTGAAAAGTGGTCTATAAAGAGATGCTGAAAAGTATGTTCATGGAAACATCGTCGGGTTTGCCGTGATATGTTTACAATGGGACTTCTGCTCCTGAACCTCTGCGCACAGTGTCTGCAAATCAGGGCCGCAGGTTGCCGACCCCTGCACTAGGCCATTGGCCTCTTGTTGCCTTACATTTACAGCTAAGCATGTGAAGAGTCTCCTGCAAACCTACTTCTAAGTTATGTTATGACAATTATGAGCTTTTATTAAATTCAGGTACAAGCATCAGCATCAGCATCCCCCAACTGTAGCTTCCTGTCTCCTTTTATGACAGGCAGACACCCGTGTCAATAAATTCCTTTCCCTCTACACAATTACACACACTCTCAGGCCTAAAGCTAAGCCAAACTGAAACACACAGACAAGTCTTTCCCGATTCCTCTGATTTACTGCTGGACCCTCTCATCTAAGCAAATTTAACACATTATCTTCTAATAATTGTTTTCTTGTACTCACAGTGGCCATTTGTGGCCACTTCACTTCTTCTTTTTTGACTACTACACTGCAGTGGACCAAAAGAATGACACTGGTTTGACCTTAAGGATCTAATAGTTGTGTGTGTTTGTGCATGACATTGCAACGCAAATATGTATTTGCAAGATAGACTGGAATAAATTATGACACATCAAATATTACACAGGCTGCAGTCATAGCTGGACTGGCCATCGGGCATACCAGGCATTTTTACAGTCAGTTACCATAACACGTACTGCGTACTAGCTAGCATGACGGAGTTTCTATACAGCTGGGTGGGTGCTATGATGTTACTGATAGTTAACTTTATTTTATTCATAAGGTTAGTTAGTAGAGTTGCCAACTGTCCCGTAAAAAGCGGAATCGTCTCGTATTCAGAGAAAATATTATGTGCTTCGTACTGAGCTCAAAAGGAACGCGATTTGTACCGGACTTTAGCTACAATGAAAAAGACACAAAGTTGGAGTTATTCTGTCTTGATGCAGCACAGCTGTGTCTTCTGCTCTCATTCTCTCCCCTCCCTCCCCTGTTGTTATTTCAATCATGAAACTGATCAATGATCAGCTGATCAGCTTTTCTCTCTCGTTTGATTATCACCCACTTTGTGTGAGAAAGAAGAAACCAGCGGAGGTCACGTTAAACAACAGCAGCATGTTTAAGCTTGATCAGCTGTTGTTAGAATTTATTATTTTCTAGTATCAGCTGATGTTTGCTGGAGCCACAGCTGTAAAAGCTGCTGGTCATGATGTCGGTTTGGTTATCTGGTGAGAGGGAAACATGAAGATGAAACCAGGAGATGTCCTTACTGAATCATCAGAGCTGAACAGGTGATGGAGAAACAGGTTTACCTTTTAGGTGACATGGATGAGTTGAAGGGAAGTTAAGAACTGTTTCTGAGAGACAAATAACACCAGGATCCTTTTTTTACGTAGCTGACAGCTGGTAACTGTGCAGGGGCGGATCTAGCAAAGTGCTGCCAGGGGGGCAGGTAGGTAGAGTTGGATGTCTCGAGACCACTTTTACATGGTCTTGGTCTCGTCTTGGTTTTGACGGACTTTTGTCTCGGTCTTGTCTTGGTCTCGCTGTCTCGGTCTTGCTGTCTCAGATCAACATAGTGGTTGGGAGATATGGAGTCAACAGTATCCATGACACAAAACGTAACGTTCGATAATGTATCACGCGCAAAAACTTTAGCTCTAAGAGCCGTGCTTAGATAGTGCTTTGTAGTGAATCAGAATAGTCGACTCCCAATGAGCTGAGCCGGCTCCTCACTTAATTTCCTTTATCTGCTCAGCTCTCACACAGCGACACACAGTGGCTCAGCTATGCTCAAATCCCTCCACATTGTGGCATATTATTATTTCGCCTTTCGCGCCCTTCAAACACAACTAAATGCAACCCGTTAGATTGTGCAGTATGCCCGGTCAGTAAGTCACAGAAATGTCAGCGACTTCGTCTGTCATAAAATTTGCGTTCATAGAACACAAAGAGTTTTCGGGAAATGCAAAAAAGAAGCATTCGGCAAAGTGCAGGTTTTGCAAAGTCTCCTTGACCGAGACAGCCGGGACTACCTCAACCTTCACCAGGCACCTGGAGTGCAAACACCCTCAAAGGTAAGCTAGCCAGTAGCCATCTATCCATCTTCAAACTCTTCTAACTACCTTTCCAACCTCAGATGACCAGGTAATGTTTATGTAATATTGTTATTTATGATGTGTTCTTCAAGCGGTATAAATTATGTAGGGACAGTTTTTTTGCAACCGTCCCTGCGGACTTAACTTGTGAAGATTGTAACTAACATTACGTTACATGCTATGTACAGGTAGCTAGCGCTAGCAGTGGCTATCAGCTACTTAAACAGTTTTCACTAACTTTAGGTATTTTGTTGAATTCATTGAGCAGAAATATATCGAAACCATTTCAGTGAGCACTTTAAGGGCTGGTATGGTGTGGTTTGTTGTCGACTTTAATGGGCATATTTATGTGGTTGCTGACTCGTAAGTAAGGACGGGCGTTTCAAGAGTGTCCCTATAACATTGCTCGGCTAACAGCGGCATTCTCGACAGTGAAGCTCAGATCAGAGCGGTCTATGGCTCTGGTCCAGATAAGCACAGATCGCAAAACTGAGTCCCAAAGTTCTTAAATCGAACTTAAGGATCTTTGACTATGACTTTCTTAGGTGTTTTCTACTATGTTGCCCTACTAAACCACTCCAGTGTGTAGGGGCTATTGCAGCATGTCATTATTAGACACAGTTATTTTGTATTGGTGTAACTTCAGACTTTATTGAGTAGTTTCTTCTCAATACAGCTGTGTCTGATAGCTGACTGGCATGAGGAGGCTTAATGCAATATGCAAAGTTAATGCACAGACATTTTGTCTTCTGTAGATTCCATTCAACTGTTTTTCTGTTCTTGTTATTTAAGGTCTTGCAACCCTGAACACTCCAGTATTTTCATTATTACTAGTTGTGCCTAATGATCTATATATGTGTCACACTGGATTGGATTAGGTTATTTTGTATGCAAAGGTCTTCCCTAATTGATAGGTTTAAAATTACTGTGCTTGTAAGATTAGTAGTTTTTGTGGTTAAATAGAAACAGATATTTTACAGATTCCTATTTCCCTGTTTTGTAGGTACTTGGAGTACAAAGCAGGATCTGCAACATCAGTGATAGCGGTCAATCCCACACAGCCTCAATTATCATTGTTTGCTCCAAGCATCCACTTATTTTCCCCAAATTCACCCAGGCAAAAGGCCATCACCCAGTCCATCCTCCAGGACCTTATAGTTGGATGCTCTCTCCCCCTGTCTATCATTGAAAATCCACATTTTAGATACTTCCTGAATGTCTTGGATAGCAAATACCCTCCTGTGTCTAGGACCACCTTGACAGAGAAGCTGATACCTCACCTTGTCACTAAAGTGAAGGGTGACATAATCAAAGCCCTGGAAGTCCAGCCAAATGTAGCAATAAAAACAGACCTCTGGTCTGACTGGAGGCTTTGTACTTTCCTGGGAGTTACTGCTCATGTTGCCTGCAAGAACAAGGACTCTTACAGTTTACAATCATTTTTGCTTGACTGTAGGCGTTTCACAGGGAAGCACTGCGGCGAATGAATCGCCTCAGCATTTGACAGCATAGTTAAAGAGTATGGCATTGGCCATAAAATAAGTTACATTCTGACGGATAATGCAGCCAATATGAAGCGGGCCTTTAAAGTCAGGATGCCAGAAGTAGAGCACCCTGAAGGTGACAGCAGTGATGACCTCGATGATGAAACAATGTGGGAGGATGCAGAAGATTCGGATCCATGGTCAACGGGTGAACGTCTTTCTTGCTTCGCCCACTCGCTGCAACTCGTAATCAATGATAGAATGAAAGAGGTAAAGGTAATAGCTAGAGCCATTGCCAAAGCCAGCAAGTTTACAAACCTGCTGCACAGCAGTAGTAACCACAAAGACTTGTTTGAGACACACTTTGGCTCCAATAAGTCCATCCCAGCAGCAAACAGCACCCGCTGGAATAGCACCTACAGATAGTTAAAGGCTCTAATCACACTTGACCACAGGGCCATCACTGAAATGTGCAGCGATATAGAGAATTTAGTGTTTTCAGCCCGGGAGTGGGCTCAGCTGAAAGACCTTTGTGCTTTGCTTGAGCCTTTTTCTGAGGCAATAGACCTTACAGAAGGTGATCATGAGGTGACTATTAGCATGGTGGTCCCCACTGTTCTGGACTTGAAGAATCATCTTATAAAGATGGAAGTATAAATGCCCCAGGTCGTAACTATAGTCAGGGCACTGAAAAGATCCTTAGAGAAACGGTTCCCTGGAATTTTCAGGCAGATTTGCATGGACGAAAAGGATCCAGAAGAGCCGTTTAGTCATCGGATCTACTTCCTTGCCACCATGCTCGACCCCCAGTTTGGACTGACCTGGGTAGATTTAGATGTCCAAAATGGTGAAACCAGACCAGCACTGAAGAGGTTCAGAGATGAACTTAAAAAGTCATTAATAGGTGACTGTATAATAATAATTATTTATTGTTATTGTTGTTTTTGTTGTTCCACTTATTATCACTGTCTTTGGTTTTATAGCATCATTAGAAGCATCCTGTCTAATCCTGTCTTTGTGTGTGTGCGTGTGTGTGCACCCTTTTCCAGACCTTTTGATCACAGAGGTAGACAGAGATGCACCTTCAGCACCAACAGAAGGGGACACAGAATTATCGGATAGTGACTCAGCGCCACCCCCAAAACAACGTCTTCTTTCACAAGGCATTTAGGTTGCAATGCAGCACAAGCCAGGACTCGAGCACTGATGCACAAATAAGCAAGTACCTAGACAGCATAAATGAACGTGACTGTGATGCAATACAATAGGACATGATGCAATTTCAAGTTTATAATCTTCAGTTTGATGTTACAATTTTATCTATATATGAAGTATAACTGAAACAGTTACATATTTCCCATTCTTTAGACAGTTGTTGGAGGTGATCGCTGTTTTGTCAGATGACTTTGGGGTCAGTCAGTACCATCATGTCAGCCCTCAACAGCAAACAAAAGTTAGTCTTTTTTGTCTTGGTCTTGGTCTCGCCTTCTGTCTCCTTTCACTTTTTAAAGGTTGCCATGTTAGAAAAAATATTTTGTCCTGCCATGCTGTTTATTGATGTGGTAAATGAATAGTTTATGAAAATATATCTAAATCTGTCATTTATTATTTTTAATACACTTACTTAAGATGACTGTTAGGACAACTTACTCATTGCAAGTCTGCAGTATTAAGAATAATTTGATATCTCTGACTGTACAATACTAATTGTTTACCTACTGACAAACATTTCAAGTTCAACTAAATGAAAAAACAATTTGTGGTAACCTGAATGTGATTAAAAATAATTAACAACACTTTTTGTAATGATGTTAAAATCAGCCCAACTTTTATTTTCAAATGCAAAAAAATATAACAGCCAACATACTGGACACTGTTCTGCTGAACAACAAACAATTATATTGCCATCACTGTTATAATCTTACAATGAAACAAAGTCTCAGATGTAATTATTCTGAAAATAAGTTTAGGTCTACCACAAGTTTGTTTTGTACTTACATTACTTATATAATCAAAATAAAATATTTGTTGTTCTGTCACAAGTGCAGTCTCTGATTTAAACAACACATTTGTTTTTCATTTCAACACATGAGCTGGAATGTTGTATTATTTTTAGGATGCTTGTTTCCAGTCCAGGCATTACTGCCTGAATGACTGTCATGGATCGAGGTGATCCAAATGTAGGTGCAGAAGAAAGTCTTTAACTTCCCTTAAGTACAGCGGCAGTGGATGTGGGTTGGAGATGCAATGAGCTTGAACCTGCAGGCGACCATCTTCACTGACCACACCATCTGTGACGGAGGACTCATCTCTCCTGGTGTCCTGCAAGCAAACAATCATATTTTTTGGAACATGAACTTAATTGCTTCCATCTTCCATTAGCTTGCTAGCTTCCATCTAAAGATAATATATAATATAATATATATATATGTTCTGAATGAGAGATTTCTGAAAAAATGAAAACGTACAGCGCTGCTATCACTTCCAACATAAATAAATACAGAAAACTAAACAGCTGTGGGCAGCACGGTGGCACGGTGGTTAGCACTGTTGCCGCACAGCAAGAAGGTCCTGAGTTCAGTTCCACCATCAGGCCGGGGTCTTTCTGTGTGGAGTTTGCATGTTCTCCCCGTGTTTACGTGGGTTCCCTCTGGGTACTCCGGCTTCCTCCCACTGTCCAAAGACATGCAGCTTGTGGGGATAGGTTAATTGGATAATCGAAATTGTCACTAGGTGTGAATGGTTGTCTGTCCCTGTGTGTTGGCCCTGCGACAGACTGGCGACCTGTCCAGGGTGTACCCCGCCTCTTGCCCTATGACAGCTGGGATAGGCTCCAGCGCCCCCCGCGACCCTGAAAAGGATAAGTGGAAGCGGATGGATGGATGAACTTAATTGCTTTCTTAAAACATTTTCATTTCCAATGTGTTGGAAAACCAAAATACTTACTGATGTCTTTCTGTCCAACAGCAGGAGTGCTGGTCCCGAGCCTCAAAGACAGTAAGAAGCAAGCAGAGGGAGAAAAAACAGAACATTTTTCAGAAACTGATTTGATCCTTAATGGCTGTGCAGTTATAATAACTTACAACACAGAAGGTCAATGTAGGCCCCATACAACCAAATTAGACTAACACATATAGTATTAAAAACACCATCTACTACTGTGTCTGAATGTGTAGTATTGGCACGGTCAGTTTAGGCCTGAAAAGATATGTGTTTGAAAAAAGACCACCTAATTTAAATATAATCATAACATGCTAGTTAAAAGTTAACTACCAATATATAAAGTTTCTAATAAGCAAAAGGACCGGATCTAAAATATGGCAGGGTTTATATGTAACACAATGTTTCTTATGATTCAACTGTGGAATTTAACTTAATTTTTTAAAAGGACAAACTAAACTACTTTATTCTCAAGTATAAAGCCAACCTAGACATTAACCATTTAACAGGCCACTAGTCTGGATTATAGCTTTCACAACAAAACTTGTTTTTAAACACATTTATTAACAAAATAAATACTATTGTTGTTATTATTAGTATTTAAAATGTAATTAAACAGAAGAGTCGGTTAAATATAAAAGCAGTTTGCTTATGTTGTTAAAGAAAGGCTAGATTTGACATTAATAGATGCCACAGATGGCCATCTGCTGCGACCCAACCGGTCGCAGCAGATGGCCCCGCCCATCCCTGAGCCTGGTTCTGCCGGAGGTTTCTTCCTGTTAAAAGGGAGTTTTTCCTTCCCACTGTCACCAAAGTGCTTGCTCATAGAGGGTCATATGATTGTTGGGTTTTTCTCTGTACCTATGAAGCGCCTTGAGGCGACATTTGGTGTGATTTGGCGCTATATAAATAAAATTGAATTGATGAGTATTGAATTAAATTGAATTGAATTGAATTAGATGTTCAAAAGCTGCCACAAAGCATTTAAAAAAATAGATGTCTCCGAAAACGTCGGAGCATTTTTACAAATATGTGATGTCTTGATAAATCGAGCAGATATTTGAACTTTACACAGCTACATTCTTGCCTGAAAATTTTATTTTTTAATTTTTTAAAAGTTTATTTTGTGACCCAGACAAAGTAATATTTAAAAGTTTTTTAGCCGCGCTCCTCCACCATTGCCACGTTTGAGTTTTGGACGAAATGCATTTTGGGATATTTAGCTGTACCAAGTTGCTCCAAGTCCACACAAGTCACCACCGATACATGCTCGATAAAATGGGGCAAAAACAATTCGCAGAATTTTTCGCGTTCTCGACTTCATGTGTACTTTGAATTGGAACAGTACTTGGTCTCCAACATATTACAATTCAATTCAATTCAATTTTATTTATATAGCGCCAAATCACAACAAAAGTCGCCTCAAGGCGACAAGTCCACAAGTACACACAAGTATGCATACACAGGCTCCGACAACTGCGGCCGACAAATGCGATCCTCCTTTTCCCCAGACTACCCTTTCTGGGTCACAAAATAAACTATTAAGATATTTTCAGGCGAGAATGTAGCTGTGTAATGCTCAAATATCTATTTAATTTATCAAAATATCACATATTTTCAGAGAGCTCTATTATCCACCAGCATGATAGCTGACCAAGGCTCGATACAGCCGGCGAGCACAGCTAACTCCTGGTGTATCGTTTTCAACCCCCCTGCGGTCTTATGCTACTCAGGTTAAACATGATATATATAGTTAGTTAGTTATGGCTATGGATTGAAAATACACCCCACCCCTAACGGCTGCAACTCCCGAAAAATTTTGTCTGGGCTCTTTTCTCATTTTTTTTATTTTAAACAATCAACAGAAAAATTTCACAGACATATTTTTATATAAGGTTTTTAAGGCTGTGGTGTTAATTTTTAAGTAACATGAGCCCAGCGGCAGCAGCAATGCTAGGCTAACACTAACTAGCTAGCAAGATTACAAACCTGGTGCTAAACTAAGAGAAGCCACAAAATCAGTTTGAATAAGAGTAAACATTTACTCACCAAGTCAGTGTATCAGGTAAAGATCCACAGCAATGACAACAATAATATCTTGAGCTGAAGCTTCTCCAGGTTTGCTCAACATATTCCATAACAAATGCTGGCACCATGAACATGCGGACTGATCCGCGAGGGAGGAGGATGGTAGTGATGTAGCATTTTCAAAACACATCTTTCATCCTTCCGCACTGAGAAGCAAAATTTCCAGCTTATTTAGTTTTTCTAAGTTAAGACAACTCAAATAAATTGAGTTGTGGTAACTTACTTAAATTGAGTTCTAATAACAAATTGATAAAAATTGAGTTCAGCCTACTTAATATTTTTAATTAAACAGAATATTAGATTTTACAGTGTATTCAATAATGGTCATGTCTCACCTCTAGTCTTCTCTGTCTTAGTTTCAGGTTTCCACCATGTGCTGTAGATAGTTCAGGAGGTTAACTCGACCAAGCAGTAGTTGGGTTTCTGTACTGTTTAGAATGCCAGCATAGGGAGGATGGTGTAGATTTAAGTTTATTAGATTGATACATACCAACAAGCCAGTGTACATCACTGTGACAACAGTGTTTGTTTTCATTCAAAGACTTTATGGTTTTTCCTCCCCTAATCAAAATGCCTGTGCCGATTTTTTGTCCCAGTAGTAGTGGCGGAGCGGAGGGGGGGGGGCTTACTGGGCTTAAGCCCGGGTTCTTTTTTCAGAAGCCCGGGGTCTTTTGGAGTGTAATTTTGTCATAGTTAGATGCCTGGCTGACAACTGTATAAAACAAAAACTACACACAATATTCGAAGCACATAGTGCACACTGTGGGAATTTACGACTGTGCCTAAATCCCCCCTAATATTGGTATGATCCGAGCTCAGACACTAAGCGACTGAGCAAGGGGGCGGGGGGAGCTGCTGCCTGCGAGTGTGCTGTTGGAGAAACGTATGGGCTCAAAATGTGGTCATAAATATTTTGTACTTGTAAATCAGGATTTGTATGTGTAAAAAAGATTTGTGTGTGGACTTAGCCAAAAAAAACCCTGCAAGTTACAAGTACGAATTTTGACCCTATTTGTCTTCCTTTCATCTGATTGGTCAATGTCATGTCAATCACAAATGTAACAATCCAATCAGAGAACAGATGGGTTTGGCTGTCGGAGGGGCACTTTTTTTGAACTGCAGGTCCTTGAAGGGTAATACAGTTTGAAGCTGGAGGATATCTAAATATCCGATAGCAGCTAGGTCCCCTAACTTTCAGCAGCTGTTGAAAGGATAAAGTTGTGGTATGTCAGTCCACACACAAATCTTTTTTACACATACAAATCTTTTTTACGCACACACAAATTCTTTTTACACATACAAATCTTTTTTACACACACAAATCTTTTTTACACATACAAATCTTTTTTACACACACAAATTCTTTTTACACATACAAATCTTTTTTACGCACACACAAATTCTTTTTACACATACAAAACTGATTTACAAGTACAAAATATTTATGACCACATTTTGAGCCCATAGAAACGCAGCGAGGCAGACAGAGGAGAACTTAAGTTCGACCAGGTACCAAAGCAAATCATTCGTACTGTACAAATAATATAAATATGACGGTGTATCACGAAAGATTGATATCAAACTGATCACTTGACCCATATTACATTACTTGCTCTTCAAGTGAATCAACAAATGGCGAAATGAAAAGCCGAACAACAACAATGCTGTTTCTTTAGAGAGTCTTAGCTTACATGTGTGTTTATTTCATATTTTCAGTTGTTTCCCTCCACGGCTAAATAAATCGGTTTCAGTAATGCACTGATATACAAGAATGGACATAAGGAGCTTCTTTCAAAGAAAAAACTCTGGTAAATGTTATTTTATATATTATGCTTTGTATGTTGTTCAGTATATTTCTATGCAAAACAAGAGGAATTTCAATACACAGCAGTATATTCACAGCTGAAACCAGATATTTACATAGACTTTATGGAAAACACAAGAACATTTTTTTACTGTACAACATCAATTTAGAGTAAACTTGTTTTGTTTTGGATAAATAAATATTGAAATATCTTTTGAATTAGTTAAATGTCAGAATAAAGAGAGAGGGAGCTGTCTATTTTTATCACTTTCATCAAATTTAGGAGTACATATTGTTAAGATTCAAAAGTTAAGGAGGGATACAGGAGGAAATCCAAATAACACACAGATCCGGCCGGGTCAAGTCAAATGATGATTTTAATGAACACACGCGTGGGAGACATAACGCTGTATGCAGACAGCATCAGATCTCGCCCCAACAACGACCCAACAATAGTTTTATAGCATCGAGGTATGTTTACTGACGCCCTCTCTACGTCATTACATGCAGCAGTTTCAAAACCACAAATGTTCTATTTGACAACTTGTGACACAATTAAAAGAACACTGGCTTCCATCTTCTCCCAGGTGCTGCCCCGCAACCCGCCTTAGCTCTCGCATAGCTCTGGAACACCCTGCACCCACTTCAAACCGTCACATACACAGAAATACAGTCATAGCAAAACATGCTTAAACTTTCACCTACAAATGAACCTACTAACTGTATGTGTATGTATGTGTGCGTATGTGTGTGTATGTGTGTGTTCAGGTTAACCTCAGTTGCCCCTTATTTCACCTCTTCGCTTATGCAACCAGACCGAGGCATCCTCATGTAATAATCTTGACTTATGTATATGATGTATTAAACAAATGTTTCAATCAAGGACCTTTACTAAAAGCTTAATCAAAAGATATAAATGAATAAAAGATAATAAAGAATAACCTGGTTATTCAAATAACATCATCCAAACAGCTGCTCAAAATAACTTGCACTCAGACTCTGCTTTCGGTTTCACTTCCTGCAAAGCATGCTCTGCAAAAGTCTTTCACACACTGAAGTCTGGACTTCAGTGTACGAGTATAAAAAACATTCAAAAGCTTTTAAGATTATAAATTCAACTCAACAGTTTAAAGTGGTTCTTACTGGACCTGTAATAAAGACTAAAATGATACCAATATGTTTGAACATCTGAATGCAATATCCATACTGTTATTAATGGAATGGTAATGATGATTATAAAAATAGCAGCAAGAAATAGCAGCAAAATATCTTTCTAATCTCTACAATATACACTAAGTTTATTGTTAATTAATTAGAAAACTCTTAGTAGAGTCCATGTGAGTAAATTGGTGGCACACCTGTGGATGCATATAAGGCAAAACACAGAGCCTGTTTCTTTGTCATGGGAAATCAAGAGATGTCAACCAAAACACCAGGAAAAGAATTGTGGAGCTCCATAAGTGTGGCTCAATTTTGAATGCAATTTGGGTGCCATTTACAATTAAGAAATACAGATAGTTTCTCTCTTTACTCTTAAAGTTAACAAATATTTTTTATATATTTATCAACCTAAAAAATAAACATTTAGTCTGATTTGATGTTACAATTAAAAAAGTGTTTGTGTTTTTATCTGAAGAGTATGTAAATATCTGGTTTCAACTGTATATTTGATGATGTTGGTGTTTGGCTTGATTGTCAGCACAAAGAGGGAGAGAGAGGAACAGAGAGGGAGAGAGAGGAACAGAGAGAGAGAGGAACAGAGAGGGAGAGAGAGGAGCAGAGAGGGAGAGAGAGGAGCAGAGGGGGAGAGAGAGAGGAACAGAGAGAGAGAGGAACAGAGAGGGAGAGAGAGGAGCAGAGAGGGAGAGAGAGGAGCAGAGGGGGAGAGAGAGAGGAACAGAGAGGGAGAGAGAGAGGAGCAGAGAGGGAGAGAGAGGAGCAGAGAGGGAGAGAGAGGAGCAGAGAGGGAGAGAGAGAGGAGCAGAGAGGGAGAGAGAGGAGCAGAGAGGGAGAGAGAGGAGCAGAGAGGGGGAGAGAGGAACAGAGAGGGAGAGAGAGAGGAGCAGAGAGGGAGAGAGAGGAGCAGAGAGGGAGAGAGAGGAGCAGAGAGGGGGAGAGAGGAACAGAGAGGGAGATGGAGAATGAGGACAGAACAGAGATGGAACAAGAGCAGGTGAGACACACATGTTAGTCAAATGGTTGTTTACCAAAAGTATCACCGTATCATAGGTACTCATGTATCTCATACCTAGTGTTTCTTTTTAGGTTTGTTATTTTTCAAATTCTACATTTATTAAGTTATGCAGGATTGTTTGCACAACAAGGCTAAATAATTATATAAACTTTTCTAAATCTAAATAGTGGACTTTGGAAGAATTAAAAAATAAGGTCTATGATGATTTTTAGTGTTTTGATTCTGGTTCTGTCTTGGTTAAGTCCTAAGTAGTCCTGATTTTGAACTGTTGTAGTCCTGTTTTAATTCCAGATCAGTTCTGGGTCTGGTTGAAATGGGGTTTAGTCCTCGTGTCTTGATACAGCCCCACTTTGTTCTGCCTTGCTGCTTAATTAAAAAACTAGTTTAAGGTGATATTTATTTTTTCCTATATGAAGTGGGGTTTTTTTAACAAAACTCAAAACAGAGCCAATTAATCTTTCGGTCATTTCTAACACCCCCCCCCCCACCCCTCCCCCCCCATCCCACATGTATACTACCCTTTAGGACTAAGCCCTGGGTGTATCAAATGTCTGCTTCCGCCTCTGGGCTGCAGTACATTTTTGTTGATACAGACTACTGAGCTTTGAGTTTCCCAGTCAAACTTATCTTAGAAGCACCTACTAAAAACACTTTTACTCTTGTACATTTCATAACAAGACACCAGAGCCAAAATATTAATTCTCAAAAAAATCAGAGCTGCAACACTTACAGCAACAAACACTGTTAGTAAATGTGTCCTGGAGTAAGTAAGTAAGCCTAACAGCTTCTGGACAGATGGCAAGAAGGGCGTTACTGCTCATATCTACAATCTCCCAGATCTTGGAATACAATGCCTTTGTCCCATGCAAACGTTCTAAACATTCTAAAAATACCCCGCGGTAGGTGAAATCCGCAAAGTAGCCAACTTTATTTTTTATAATTATTATAGATGTTTTAAGGCTGTAAAATCCTTCACTATATGCTTTATACACTTTTCTCATACAGGCATGAACATTTCCACACTTTTGAACACTATCAAAGTTCAAACCTTCGTAGAAATATAAATCCAGTATAATAAAATGAAACCAAAGATCAAACCCCGTTTTCAGGTCCTGAACATGGGAATAGGGCTGAATTCAACATTTATGAATCAATTGTACGAAGTAGAGAAAGCAAGAAGAATGGGTTGAGCAAAGTTTGACTTATCTGACTGTTTTGTTTCGCTTAATGCACCTTATAATCCGGCGAGCTTTATTATCTGGAAAATACGGTAACTTCTACCTTCCTTTAGCTTGTCCAGATGTCCCACTTTTTGTGCGATGGTTAGCATCTTCCTCTGCCTTTTGGGTGCTACCACAGGTGCCTTCGACGCTGCAAAGCGATTCATTGACATTGTTGTTTGTTGGGGAGAAAACTTACAAACATGCAGTACAGCACTTCAGAGTCACAGTGCTAGTGATCGAAGATTTATGGGAATTTGACAAGCTGAACGCATTCTGTACTGAACAGGAGACGCAGCACGAGAATGATTGACAATGATCTACAGCCAATGACGAAGCAGAACACAATGCGCTGTTTAAAAAAAAATGCAAAATAGCGCACAAAAAATCCACAAAAAGCGAGGCCACGAAAGGTGAACCGCATTATAGCGGTTGCATGCTGCATTACTACTGGCACTTGGATATAGCTATTAGCTTACCTAACTCTGAGGAACTGCTGTCGAGCCTACTTGTCTACTACTGTTGTTTTGTTTTGTCTACACTCCTGTCTGTGTATTCTCCTGTTCACAATTTGCCAATAACCATTTCTCCTTTAACATTAGCTCAGTTTTTGCTCTTTTCCTGTTGACTTCTACTTACTGACTTTATCACTGGTAGACTTGGAGGATGTTAAAAGTCCTGAATAATTAAATGTCAGCGTGTTCAGGCAGCAGCTGGAGGACAAGGATTTGAGTAACAAACTCAAGTACATGTCGTTTTTCATCCTTAGACCCATGATTGGTGTCAAGTTTGTGCTGTCATTGATTTTTCAGTAGAACATCCAAGGCACACATCCAGCCTCTGAGAGGAAAAGCATCAGGAGATCTCATCTTGTGAAGATGAAATCTCATGTAGTCTTATAATGTATACACAAGAAAGAAATCCTTTTTTGCATTTAAATCACAGCTGATCACAGTGACATATAAAATAATTACATGGAGCTTAATGATTACTGATACAAGCTTGGAGGCTAACTGCAGTGCGTGTGAAAGATGCTATGATAAACATTCAGAAGATCGTTATCATTTTGTATTACATTAATTGAGATTATGTTATTATATCTTTTTCAAAAATGTATAATATTTTCCACAGAAAATGTCATTAAATAATAGATTACCCACTCATTTAAGATTAAACATGACTTCTATATTTGAAGTCTCCAGAACGGGTAACACAGCTTCTCCATTTTTAATGAGGTTAATTATCTGTTACTGCCATTATTTACTTAATCTGTATCCAATATTTGCTTTTTGCATGTTTTAACCACATATAACAGTAAAAAAAAAAAAAACCTTTTATTACAAACCAAATCTGAAATCAGAAATGATTGCTTTGTTTTTTGTTATTGAATGTGATGTAATTTTAAAGACCTGACTTCCCACATTAAGTATATCTACATTACTCCACCACACCAAAACCCTAACACGTCACACTAGCATGCTAGCTAAACTATCTACCACTTCCCATTAGGGCCGTTCGATATAACGATATATACCGGATGACGATATAAAAACGTCTATCGTTTAATTTTACGCTATCGTTTATTTCGTGGTGTCACAAAATAAACTGTTTACGGCAATATTTTTTATTGTTTTGATGGTCACTGTAGTGGCTATATTAATTTCTTGAAGTTTGCTCTTTCTCTTATATTTAATACAACCACACTACGCCTGTATTTATGCGTTGTCGTTAGCAACAACGACGGTAAAACCATCGTGTCACGTGTCCGCTTGTTTATTTTCCACATAAACCTTTCACAATAAAGCTCAAGATCCTGTTGAGACTTTTCAAAATAAACTGAATCACGTGAAAGATGCAGAGTATTTACGATGAGAAGCAAAAAAAGAGCCGCCAGGTGCTAAAAAATAAACCTTAGACTCAAACATTAGAACAGGCTTATCCCCGCAGCACGCCGTGTAATAAATACTCACAAAGAAAACAGCGGCAGTTACAACTTATGCCTAAAAATGTATCATTTCATGCATCGGTTAAAACACTCGACTCCAGGTACGTGACGCCCAGCTGGAAACACTCCATGCAAGTCGAGCTGCCCGAGAATTTACAAAGAAAAATGTTAAATTTTTGTGATTTATATCGTTATCAGGACGATAGATGTCTTATATTGGGATATGAGATTTTGGTCATATCGCACAGCCCTACTCCCCATATGACGAATGACCTCAGCTGTACTTCACTTATTCAACATTAGTTAAAATTAATAATTGGATTAACAAAAGCAAATGCTGCATAAAAATCAACATAGTATAGGACATGTTGGTGACGCCCTTGTAGAGCTAAACCACTGACGCAGTAAAATTACCTGTAAAAACATTTCACTGTCAACTCTGTTTAACCTTTAACATTATGTGTGGACATATATATATATATTGTATATACAGTTTATATATGAGGAGTTTTTCCATTCAGAAGCTTCATAGCTTGCTCTCGAGAGTCACATTGTCTTTTTCTTGAACAACCCCATTGCGGTATTTTAAATCCCGCTATTCGTTCATCTTTGGGCTGAAGGAAGAACAACATAAATGCTCAATCAACAATCTCTTTATTCCATACAGCACTTTGAGCATTACAGACATCCGGACGGACATCTCGAAGTGTCCAACAGTTACACAGACTCTTACAGCTTTTCCCCCTCCCTTCAGGGCCATGAAGCCTAAACCCTCACATTCTTTCCAGCTTACCACGTCTAAGTGACGGCCTTGGCTTCCTGTTTTATCTCCTCCTGATGAGATGGGGCAGAAAAACTCTACAGTATGTTTTGTTCTCTTTGTAATCAGAAAAGGAAGGCCATGATTCTACACAAACAGCATTTCTTATAACTCAGCAGTATAATGCATCATAAAACAGTGTAATGATTTCACAATCTTTAATCAAAGGCATAATGTGGCCTATGGCCGTATAATGATTCAACAATTATCTGATTAGAAAAATAAGGTGGATAAGATGGTGTAATACTCTCACAGGTAAGATGGTGTAGCTTCACCTTCTGTCTCTTCTGCTGAGGTCGGGATTTTTAGAAAGGGGAAGAAAAGACATTTGTTGTTTATATATGACTACAGCTGACACTGTTCAGTGATTTAAGAGTAAAATTATGAAGCCACTACACAGTGTGTAGATGTGTATGCCTGCTGACCTTTGACCTGCCGGGCCAGAAGACGTGGTCCTGCCAGTCCGATACCCAGTGCACCAGCTGGAGCTGTGGTCAAGATGGCTAACACCGCTAATGTTAGCACGTCCAAACCAAACTTAATTAAGGCCTCATCCCCTTTCTCCCTCGCCATGTCCAACGCCTTGGAGCCAATGGCAGCCTAGCACATACAGACATAAATAACTGCTCAGTTGAAGTGCAGATTAACAATGAAGGCGTGTATCATTAAAATCACAGAGGTGGTTTTAAGGGAAACAACGGTACTTTTTAGTTTTTAGTCGTAACTGAGGAAGATGTATAGGCCCTTGGGTTTCATGACTAATGACAAACTACAACATGTTTGTGTGATTATCGTAGTAATTTAGGTTTTAGAAGTCAATAAAGAGAATTCAGGAGACATGTAGGTAGTTCTAATCAAGTCAATTTAGTGATTTCAGTGGTTTATAAAACACAAGATTTGTGTGGATAATTTTAGTGGCTGTTCTGAACACCAGTGGTATTTTAGGAGTGTTAAGAGACTTTATGGATCCTGTAGAAGTTTCTGGATAAGGCTGAAGTGTTTCTAGTTCTGGATTTATAAAGTCAGATAAAGACAGTTTTGTCAAATGAAAATCTTCTAGCAGTCTAATATCAGGTTTACACACTCACAGACCTGCACAGTAGCTTTAGGCAGCCAGGCCACAGAAATGAAGAGCTTCTCTTTTAAGTTGAATCCTCCATAATGAACCAACAGGAAGGTGACAAGTAGACGGATCACCACACCAATAAGAATGCAGGCCATACCCAGACCTAAGGGCATAGACACAACAACAAAGAGGAAACCAATATCTTAAATTGATTGAAGCTGTGAACTGTTTTGCTCCACAGGTTAAAGCTCTTTGATTACTGGGCCCACTGGGCTCCTAGTAACTGAGAACAAAATCTAGACCCAAATGGAGCAAAGTCTAACTGAAATATGCATTAATATAATGTTCTTACCCACAGTACTTGGGCTGAGTGCTTTAATCGTGATCTCAGCTCCAATCAGACCAAACAGGAATGGCTGAAATACATCCCATGACTGACCCACTATTTCTGCTACTGGTGCCTGATTGCGAAGTTAGAGATACCTGGATTAACCACATTCCATGGTGCCAGCGATTAAAGATGATGTTGATTTAGGGTAAACATGGCAAAATCCAAGGGACGGGATGCAGGTTAAAGTGATCCTGATATATGTTACCTTTTCAGTCTTCCAGCCCAGTGCTGCCAGGAAAGCCAGCACCAGTGTACAGAGACTTCCAGCTCCAGCAGCACCAATAGCATTACTGAAGAAGACTGAAAATGTGGACAGACCCAGCAACATGAGGGTCCTCCTCAAGACCAGATCCTCCTGCGATCAGACACAAGATATTAAAGACACATTTTATGAACAATTAAAAAAGGAAAAATCATATTAATAAAAACAATGTCAAACCTGGTCATTGCTGGGGAAGCAGTACAAGAACATTCCCAGGATCATACCAGCTACGATGCCTCCCACCACCTCCAGCAGACCCTTCAGTATGTTCATCCATGTAGAACCTGCAGGACAAACACAACCAGACCATGTAGACTAGAAAAAGAATAAACTGAACAGCACAGGACAGAAACATTTTGTCTGACCTGTAGAGAAGGCGATTCCCAAACAAGTAGAGAATCCTGTTATAGCGAGAATAACATCAAAGCTTCCAGCAGCAATCAGGAGGGTGGGGATTCCCTGAAGAACAACACACAGTGACATTAGATCTTTAAATGCTCTTGACCCTTTGGAAGTTTTTGGGTTGGTGAACCTTAACTATTAGTCAATCCTGAAGCAGCCTTGAGCTCTTTTGGGTGATTTTGGTGACGGTTTCATTTAACCTCCACGGCATGCATTTTTAATTTCTCTTTGATATTTGGGCATATTGGGGCCCGATGAATGTAAAAACAAAGAATTACCAGATTTTTTTACCTTATTTTTGTTTTTAAGAAAAATAAGAGCCACATCAGGATATTTGATTAAAATTTTGATAGAACAGTAGCATTATAATGTCCTCATAAGTGGAAATCAGGCCCTTGTAGAGCAAAAGTGAGTATTTTGGTCTAAATAACCCAAAATATGATGTCCACATATGTGGACACCAGGTCCTAGGAGGTTAAATAAACTTCAAGTGTTTTAAGGCTTTTAGAAGTAGCTGTAGTAGCTACTACTAAGTAGCTGAAGGGATTCTAGTTGTATATTATAAGCTTGTGAATTAATTTGGAGAGTGTTTTGATAACTGATAAGGTTTACAACTCCTTTAGAACGGTATTGTTACTGAATCACTATCCTGTCAAAGCTTCTCTAGTGTCCTGGATTGTTGATTACCTGACAGGAAGACCAAATTATGTGCGTCTTCCACAGGGTGTCTGACAAGGTAATCACCACAAGCACCACAAGGGACTGTCCTCTCCCCCTTCCTCTTCACCCTCTACACCACAGACTTCAGCCACTGCACAGAGTCCTGCCACCTTCAGAAGTTTTCTGATGACTCTGCAGTGGTTGGATGCATCAGCAGGGATTATGAGACAGAGTACTGGGCTGTGGTCGACTCCTTTGTCACGTGGTGTGAGCAGAATCATCTGCAGCTCAACGTGGCAAGGACCAAGGAATTGATCATGGACTACAGGAAGACCAGGAAACACTTGACCCCTGCTTCAATCCAGGGGGTCAATGTTGACATTGTGGATGACTATAAATACTTCGGAGTATACATTGAAAATAAATTGGACTGGGCTAAAAACACCACAGCACTTTACAGGAAGGGCCAGAGTCGCCTCTGAGGTCCTTCAACATCTGTTGGACAATGTAAAGGATTTTCTACGAGTCTATTGTGGCAGGTGCAATCCTCTACGCTGTTGCATGCTGGGGGAGCAGGTTGAGGGTCCCAGATGCTAACAGACTCAATAAACTGATTCGTAAGGCCAGTAATGTTGTGGGGACGGAGCTGGACTCCCTTAAGGTGGTGTCAGATAAAGACAATGTTGGATAAAACCTCCCACCCACTCTATGACATGCTGGTCAATCACAGGAGCGCGTTCAGTGAGAGGCTGAGATTACCAAAAAGCACCACTGAACGACACAGGAAATCATTCCTGCCTGTGGCAATCTCCCTGTACAACTCATCCACTTAACACACTGTATACTGCAACAGCTACACCCTTCTTGCACACGCTCTTCTTCTTATCCAGCTATTTATCACTAAGTGACTAATAAGTGACTAATACCTTATTGATAAGTGATCAATAAGGGATCAATAAAGTATTCTGATTCTGCTTAAGCTTGTAACTTTGTAGAAGGTATTAAGGACCACAGTGGGTCACTGTGGGTCCTTGTAAAGGGGCAAGGACACAATTAGGAAGCTTAGCAATTACTGAGAATGTGTTGATGGAGCTATAGCCATTACAGGAGTTCTAGACTCCCCTAGAACTCGCGAATAATGGATGGATGGATGGATACAGATCCATCCATCCATCCATCTTCATCCGCTTTATCCAGGGCCGGGTTGCGGGGGCAGCAGCCTAAGCAAAGAAGCCCAGACCTCCCTCTCCCCAGCCACCTCCTCCAGCTTATCCGGGGGAACACCAAGGCGTTCCCAGGCCAGCCGAGAGATATAATCTCTCCAGCGTGTCCTGGGTCTGCCCCAGGGCTTCCTCCCAGTGGGACATGCCAGGAACACCTCCCCCAGGAGGCGCCCAGGAGGCATCCTTGTCAGATGCCCGAACCACCTCAGCTGGCTCCTTTTGATGTGGAGGAGCAGCAGCTCTACTCTGAGCCCCTCCCGGATGGCCGAACCCCTCACCCTATCTCTAAGGGAGAGGAGGTGCTGATCCTCATTCCTGCTGCTTCACAGTCGGCTGCGAACCGTTCCAGTGCGAGATGGAGGCCTTCACCCGAGGAAGCCAACAGAACCACATCATCCGCGAAAAGCAGAGATGAGATTCTGAGGCCACCGAAGTGAAAGCCCTCTGCCACTTGGCTGCGCCTAGAAATCCTGTCCATAAAAATTATGAACAGAACCGGTGACAAAGGGAAGCCCTGGTGGAGCCCATCACCCACCGGGAACGAGTCTGACTTATTGCCGGCAATGCGAACCAAGCTCTTGCAACGGTTGTATAGGGATCGAATGGCCCGTAGCAATGGGCCAGACACCCCATACTCCCGCAGCACCTCCCACAGGACACCCCGAGGGACATGGTCGAATGCCTTCTCCAAGTCCACAAAACACATGTAGACTGGTTGGGCAAACTCCCATGCACCCTCAAGTATCCTTGAGAGGATAAAGAGCTGGTCCAGTGTTCTGCGACCAGGACGAAAACCGCATTGTTCCTCCTGTATCCAAGGTTCGACGAGCGGATGAACTCTCCTTTCCAGCACCCTGGCATAGACTTTCCCAGGGAGGCTGAGGAGTGTGATCCCCCTGTAGTTGGAACACACCCTCCGGTCTCCCCTGTTAAAGATGGGGACCACCACCCCAGTCTGCCAGTCCAGGGGTACTGCCCCTGATCTCCACGCAACATTGAAGAGGCGTGTCAACCAGGACAGCCCTACAACGTCCAGAGCCTTCAGGAACTCGGGGCGGGCCCCATCAACACCAGGGGCTCTGCCACCAAGGAGTTGTTTAACTGCCTCAGTGACCTCACCCCCAGAAATTGGCGGGTCTTTCCCCTCATCCCCAGACTCTGCTTCCTCCTCGGAAGATGTGTCAGTGGGATTAAGGAGGCCCTCGAAGTATTCCTTCCACTGCCTGACAATTTTCTCAGTCGAAGTCAGCAGCCCTCCGCCAGCACTATACAAAGTGCAGGTAGAGCACCGCTTTCCCCTCCTGAAACGCCTGACAGTTTGCCAGAATCTCTTTGAGGCAGTCCGAAAGTCTTTTTCATGGCCTCTCCGAACTCCTCCCACACCCGAGTTTTGCTTCAGCCACTGCCCGAGCTGCATTCCGCTTGGCCTTTCGATACCTGTCGGCTGCCTCCGGAGTCCCACAGGCTAACCAAGCCCGATAGGACTCCTTCTTCAGCCTGGTGGCTCACTTCACCTCTGGTGTCCACCATTTGGTTCGGGGATTACCACCACGGCAGGCACCAACCACCTTCCGGCCGCAGCTTAATGCAGCAGCTTTGGCAATGGAGACGCTGAACATGGTCCATTCGGACTCAATGTCCCGAGTCTCCCTCGGAATGCTGTTGAAGCTCTGCCGGAGGTGTGCGTTGAAGATCTCGTGGACTGGGGCCTCTGCTAGACGTTCCCAGCACACCCTCACTACGCGTTTAGGTGCACCTGGTCTGTCCAACGTCCTCCCCCGCCACCTGATCCAACTCACCACCAGGTGGTGATCAGTCACACAGCTCAGCCCCTCTCTTTACCCGAGTGTCCAGAACATATGGTCGCAGGTCTGGTGATACGATTACAAAATCGATCATCGACCTGCGGCCTAGAGCGTCCTGGTTCCACGTGCACTTATGGACACTCTTATGTTCGTTATGTGTTCGTTATGGCCAAACTGTGATTTGCACAGAAGTCCAATAAATAGTCCCGGGGGGGGGACTCTAAGAAGGCTGGGTACTCTGAACTGCCACTCAGCACATAAGCGCAGATGACAGTCAGGACCCGTTCCCCGACCCTAAAAAAACCCTAACGTACCGGCAGCGAGCCGAGGGGATATTAGAATACCCACCCCAGCCCGCCGCCTGTCACTAGGGGCAACTCCAGACTGAGACAGAGTCCAGCCCCTCTCCAGGAGACTGGTTCCAGAGTCCAATCCATGCGTAGAGGTGAGCCCAACTATATCTAGCCGGTACCTCTCAACCTCACGCAATAACTCAGGCTCCTTCCACACCAGAGAGGTGACATTCCATGTCCCTATTGCCAGTCTTGGCAGACGGGGATCAGTCCGCCAGGACCTCCGCTCCTAGCTGCCGCCCGGCACACAATGCACCCGACCCTTATGGCGCCTCCTGCGGGTGGTGGGCCTGCGGGAGGATGGGCCCATGTCTCCTCTTCGGGCTGTGCCCGGCCGGGCCCCATGGACTAAGGCCCGGCCACCAGACGCTCGCAGGGCGCCGGTAACCCTATCCCGGGCTATTGTACACCTATTGCCATGGGAGACCCTACCAGGGAGCAAAAGCCCCCAGACAACATAGCCCCTGGGATCCCTGGGACACACAAACCCCTCCACCACAATAAGGTAGCGATTCACAGAGAGGTGAACTCCGTGAACTCCTGTAATGGCTGTTATTTTTAGGTTATACTTCCTCTTCATAAGCCTACACACATGTTGTGTCATTTCTATAGACTCATCTCAGGCTCATGTCTTTCTCCACCTATATGCTGCCCCTTGTTGCAGGATGAACCTTTCATCAGTCAAATGTGGTGATGATAGTAACGGGTGATAATTTACCTTCTCCACTCCATATCCTTCTCTCTGCAGGAGCAGCATTGAAGGAAAAACAACTGCTGGAGAAACGGCAGCCAGTACAAAACTGCACAAACACATACACCACAGATACAGTGAGTGTCACTTTACTTACTTTGAATCAGTCATACAGAAAGAAATAGCTGCAATTAACATGCAGAAACCACCTGTTTAAAGTCTGTTTAAAGAGATTCCAACATGTCAACCAAAGTATTGACTAAGACCATTGTGTGTATGTGTGTAGACAAATTACCCCAGTATGAAACCCCAAACCCATGGCAGACCCAGCAGGAAGTGAGAGACCACAGCAGCAATGCAGGCTTCCACCATACAGGGTCCAAGTGCAACACGTACGCACACTGCTTTCAGTCGACTTAAAGCCTGCATGCAAACACAGATTTAAGAGACTGCATTAGAATTTCTGTGTGTAACTACCAGCATGTAATTGTATAGCTTTATATTTAATTGTACATCTACCTCAGGGTTGAGGCCCAGACCAGCTCTGGTAAGGATGATGGACAAGGCGATGTTCCTCAGAGCTGCAGACCAGCGAGTGTCAATGAAGATGGCGTCCGTTATGTAAGGAACGTTACGCAATAGCAGACCCGCCAGCAGCATACCTACACACACACACACACACACACACACAAGTTTGTACAGGCTTGCTGTAGTTGTAAGGACCATAACTAACATAATGTGTGGTAGCACTTTATGATATGGCCTGCAACTGAGGGTGTGATCACCCTAAAATTAAATAGAATTTCATTCAATTTTATTTGAAATTGCAATGTACGTCTAAGTATCTACATATACTTACTGATAGAGACTGTACATAGAATAAGGGGACAACAGTTCAAGTTTTGCTGACATGAAATAATAAGCAGTGAAGATTTTCAAGTAATTTAGTGGAAGAAGTTTGTATGTATGAAGTACTGTTAGGGATGCAGGTTGTATTATAGAGTGGATTAACTTTGCCTTTATACTTTCCTATTATGCATTATTTTGGTGTGTATCATGGATGTTCCAATATTCAAATGTCCATTTATGTCACATATGAGGACTGTTCTCCTTTTCCTTCTTATAAGAAAATAAAATAGCATGGAACACTTAATAGCAAAGGCCCATGTGATAAAACTGAGCCAAGTCAAACTTGACTTTTTCTTTCATAACCACCAACCACAACTTTCAAATGGACTACTAAAGAACTTTAGTAAAATTACAAAAAAAGCAAAATGTGTGGCAGCTTTTGTGCTTTTCACACAGCCGCTACATAACATTGCTTACACCCCTAAAAGTAGAACATATTTATAATGCAAAAAATTGACTGAAATCGATTGGATGAATTGATGGAGAATGGGTCATTCTCAAAGAGAGAAATCCCAGCACCCCCTAGTGTTCTAGCTGCATAATTGCAGCACATAACAGCGCTCGAGTATAAACACTGGGAACTTGCATGGACTACACCGTAGGCTCTACATACATTTAACACAGGAAGTATTTATTAAGTTTTACATAACCTCTATTAATCTGGATTAGACTACAAGACAATAAGTTACTGGGCCGTACCAAGCAGTGGAGGAAAGGGGGGTAGTGTGGGCAGCTGGATCATTCCCACCAGCTTCCCTCCCAGCATGGAGCAGATGAAGAGGATGATGATGCCAAACAGGTTCCCTCCAGGTAAACACTCTTTTCCCGTGATGGACCAGACGACTCCGAAAAGCAGAGCAAACAAACACACTGCAAGCAGACGTGAAATCTTTTAAACTCGTTAAGTTTTAGAGTTTTTCTATTTCTCTGATAGTACGCATATTCACAGTGCTGCTGGTCCTTGGCAGAGGTGGGCAGTAACAAGTTATATTTACTCCATTAAATTTACTTGAGTAAGCTTTTGAAAAAAAAAGTACTTTTAAAGTACTTTTAAAGTACTTTTTTTTGCACAATACTTTTTACTTTTACTTGAGTACATTTGTGAAGAAGAAACAATACTTTTACTCCACTACATTTGGCAATATTTGACTTGTTGCCTGTTTCCACATGTCGACTGATGACTCGTTACTTTAAAAAAAAAAGATTAATTTCACACATTACATAATACTGCTAAAGTGGATCATGCCACCAGTGGACTTTCCTGTAACTCTTTTACCAGTCTTTTACCAATCAGATGTGGCCATGCAGTCACATGACCAGTTTGAAACCGTGGCAGGCAGAGCGGCCCAAGCGTTTTAAAGTAGTGGACACGCGGAAAGAAGAAACACATGAAAACATGGCAGAGTCAACTGTCTCCGCTAGAACTGAAGAGGATGAACACTCTTGGCCTCATATACAAAGATTGTATCACTTAAAAGCAGTACAAAAGAACAACTATGTCTTCAGTGTTGCTGTCTTCAGTGCGAGCCAAAACGAACCGACTTTTCAGTGTGAAAAAACTCAACTCATGTAACCTGAGGAAACGTGTTGCGGTACGTTTACTCTAAATATCTTTTTAGCTGTGGTTATAGTGATGGTAAATTGTAGTGAGATACATTTGTGGGTGTTGTTTCCGCAGCTTTTAACTGCTCGCTGGTTAGCTAGCGTGAGCTATAAGCTAACAGCTAGCTTGGATAATGAACCTAGAGTTCATTATCTCTACTGCTTTAACTGTTAAATCAGAAGACAATACTTCGGTTGACAGGGTATATTATGTGAAACAGCAACTTGTTTAGTTTAAATTGTCTGCAAGTAACAGCCAAACAGTGCGGGGAGGATTTATTGGCTAGCACTTGTTAGCCTTGCACGTGTTCTTATTTTGAACTTAATCTGGAATTCATTGAAATTTGTTTGTGCGGGATATGAAGGACAAGATTTTGTTTTTCAACAAGAGTTAGTAAAAAACATCTCCAGTGTGATCAAATTTTTATGCCAAACAACTGGAGCTTGGCAGTCTATTCAGCACTATAATGCCTAGACCTAATTCTTTTGAAGACCATACATCTTTCCACAGGTCTCAACTTCATCAGACATCACCTAGACTCAGAGCTGGATGAGGCCAGCGCAAACAGCAGCCTAACCAACTAAGATGATGGATCCATTGGGCCAGGAACACCACAAGCAGGGAGCTGGAGAGGTACCTTTTAGAGATGGCACGATACCACTTTTTTATGTCCGATACCGATACCGATATCATAAATTTGGATATCTGCCGATACCGATATGAATCCGATATAGTGTTTTTTTTAATCAATAAAACTGTTTTTTTAATATCTTGCTCCATTTTGTATAAGTTCATACTCAAGTTTAAATAAACAACAACACTAAAGCTATTCTGTTATACCTGTATGTAAAAAATACACTGCACCCAAAATATTTCATAGTTCAGCAACACTGATCAATCTAATAAACTTAAACCTGCTCCATCCTCCCTATTCTGGTATTTTAAAGAGTACTTAGCAGAAATATTAAGCAACCTAACTAATAGGGTTGCAAATTCCCAGCAAAAAAAAATAGGGAACCACCCCCCACCTCATGATGCTTAATCGATGTAATCAACTTTAATTTGATGCAGGGCGAAAAAAAAATGCACAGAAATAAATTATTTTTCAAGAATAATTAAATAGATTCAACATCTTTCTTCAACAGAATTGCAGACTGCACAGATGGTACTTTCCCAAAGGAAAAGTACTATAGCTTACTAGGGTATATTAGACTTAACAGTTACTATATACAGTAATGGACTTCTATACATTTTACATCAGATTAAAACTTTGGGTGTAAGATTCAGATAATTATTTATTAAAAGCTAGATATTTTAAATGAGAATAAGAAAGAAAAGTATGTCTTTGTGCCCCCTTTTCCCTGTTCATGCCCTATCGGCCCCCCTGGCTAAACTTTGCTAGATCCGCCCCTGCACCGTTACCAGCCGTCAGCTATGTAGAAAAGGATTTTTAAGGTTAAACGTGCTGCTGTTGTTCAGCCGCTGGTTTCCTCTTTCTGGTGCAAAGTGGGCCAAAAACAAAGAAGAGAGACGGACTCGCGACAAAAAAGCTGATCAGCTGATCGTTAAGCAGTTTCATGATTGAAGTAGCGGCAGGAGAGGGAGGGAGAGAGAGAGGCAGTTGCTCCATATATCGGTTGTTAAGCTTAATGCGGGAATGCTTTACAAACATTTAGAGATGAACTTGCACACTTGCTTTACTTCTCTCTGGGATAACTTCCTCGGAGATTAAATGCTGGTTTGGCAGCGAGGCTACAAATACACACAGCCGCTCTATCACATGACGCATACTGCTGCAACGTGCTACGGTTATGAGCCAAGTTACGCCATGTCCCAAGTTTTGTGAGCTGCTTTTTTGATATTTAATGGATCAGATTACATTTTTTATTTCTCGCCGATATCCGATCCAGTAATTTAGGTCAGTATCGGACCAATACCGATACCTAATATCGGATCGGTCCATCTCTAGTACCTTCCATGCCCAATCACTAGAGGTGTGGCTCTATTGCACGGCTTTCCTCACATCAAGGAGCTGTCGATCAAAGTCAATACAGCTCTTCCTGCATCTGGAGCTTGTGAAGGACTTCTTAGTCATGCAGGACTCCTGTTCACTGCTAAACAGTTACAGCTTCACAGAAAGAACCTTCAGAGCAAACTGCTGCTGAAGCTTAATCATCACCTCACTGAGTGAAGAAATGGCACATTTTTGCTAAATATGCAGAAACAGACGCACACCCATACAACTTATGGTAAACTGAGCTGCCTTGTATGTACATATGTTCAAGATGCCGCGTTCTAATGTTTTCTCTGAGGCTGCTGTGCCATTTGGAGCAATAATGAATATAACGTTTACAGCATATCTTGTCACTGGAAGTGGTTTGCACTGTTTATATATTTATATTATTTACTGTAGATATTGATTAAAAAAGCTTTATGTTGTGAAAAACTGAAATCTGGAAATTAGAATTGTTGTGCCTTATTTTGTTGATGTTTTTACATATATTCTACTTGAACATACTAAAATTTATACATTTATATTTGTTTGTCTGATAGCATTTATTTAAAAAATAAATCGGACATTACAACCAGTTACTCACTACTTGAGTAGTGTTTTCACCAACTACTTTTTTATTCTTACTTGAGTAACTTTTTTGATGACTACTTTTCACTTTCACTTGAGTAATAATATTTTAAGGTAATGCTACATTTTTTGGATACTCGACCCACCTCTGGTCCTTGGGCTGATAATTCTCACAATATGTTGTATTCTGTTTGTTACCTTTAGTGATGAGCAGGTTGATGAGTCCCCGAGGTCGAGGACATCTGTCCTTCAGACTGATACAGGACGCACAGCATGAGGAGGGCGACTCAGATGAGGGCATCGTCATCTGTCCACACACAGATTTTTTTTCCTGTTTTTGATTTTTATTTAATATTAATTAAGGTCCAATTATCTGACTTGATCATAAGTCAGATAATTGGATCACACTTGCCTAGATATTTCCTGGTAACGCCATGGCAACCACTAAATGCTAGGGAAAAAATATCACAACAGATTACTGCAGTTTGCATAGAAGACTCCACCTTGTCTGAAATATTGCCAATCATAGGACATTTGTCTTTCAAGTAAAAGTTGTGCCTTTTCATTGCAACTCCCAACTGAAAAAGAGCACAAGTTGCAACAAATTTCAGGTAGAGATTGCTAGCAACTGCTTCCTTTAGCAACCAGTTTCATAGTTACTACCTCCTGCTACCACCCACCAACCCGATGGGGAAATACATTTTTTTAGCAATTGATCATTTCCAGAACATTGCCAACCAGTCTTTATGTCTTAAGCTGGGCATACACTGTGCAAGTTTTTTTTCTTCAGTCGTGTTATTCAGCTTCTACTCTGCTTTTGCACAATTGACTCGCAGGGTTTAGAAGTTCATAGGTCACGATGCAGGGTCTCACACTATACGGCCCGATGCTCAGATACGACCTGAGTGCTCAAACTGTGCGTCCATAACATGAAGCTTATAACACAAAATCCGTCGCTCGCTCTCCCTCTCTCTCCCTCTCTGTCTTTCACTCACACAGACACCACCACCATCAACTTTGCTAAATTGCTAATGAAAAACATTAATCAGGCAGCTGTGATTGAGCAGCAATGTAAATCCAACAATTTTTATGGTTGTTGTGGTCATGATAATTTTTTGAGGCTACATCAAAATTGTTCAGATGAGCTTTTCAAAGTACTACAAGTTGTGCCTCCATCGCTTGTGTCCAGATCACACGCTGCACAGCTGTGCTGCACCATCTTTTCACTTTCATTTCTGTGTTTGCGCGTGCGCAGTGTGAGAGGCTGCGGTGACACCCGACGGCCGACAGGATTTCAAACAGGTTTGATTTTCTTACGACCACACGATTGATGATCGGGAGTTGGTCGTGAGGTGTTAATCCCTTCTCGTTACGCCATGTATACTACACGATGCACGACACACGATGAAGGCGAAGCACGGGCCGATCCCCAAAACGATTGCATGTCTGAAAAATCAGCTCAAATGGGCCAAAAATCGCACAGTGTATGCCCAGCATTATGTGCCACACAGCCTAAACCAGAAACTTTATTACCACTAACACAGGTGGCATCTTAAACCCTTAACTATCACCAGGTTGCTGACAAACCCCTTAGAGGTTGCATTATAAGACAGCTGGGATAGGCTCCAGGACTTTTGGGTGATTAATGCTGCAGTGCTCATCTGTCCACATACATTTGGCCTAAACCTTTATAATCACAAAATCTGGAGCAAGAACAACCCCAACACATGCATATGTTTTCTATAAATAGCCTTTCAAGGGTGGCTCATCAAGCACTCACCGTGGTCGTGCCGTCCAGCTCCTCAGTCTTCCTCCGGGGCATGACGGTGATCTCTCTGTCCTCTTGACCAGCCTGAACTTTACTCCCTACCTTTACCAGGAACAGGTGCATGCGCATGTGTATGCACCTGTGTGTGTGTGTGTGTGTGTGTGTGTGTGTGTGTGTGTGTGTGTGTGTGTAGAGCTAACTGGGTTAGAGACATGGACTGTGAGTAAGGTGGTGTCCTTTATCCTCTTCTTGCCAAACCTCTTAAAGTGGGTGCATTTCATGGTCAAGAAGTATTAAGACGCTAAAATTTACTCCATATAATTGCTGTTAACATTTTCAAAAAAAAAAAAAAAGCAACAACAACAACAACTTCTTAAAAGGTAAAAACATAACATGATAATGTGATTTACAGATTTTTCATGTTAAGAGATCTCTTTAGAGATGGTAATTAAATAAAAATAAAAGTAAGAGGTAAGAAACACATTTTCCAGCACGATGGATGGCAAAAGTGATAACTAAGTAGCTCGGGGAACAAAACTTTGAAATTTTGGGTCCATGGCCTGGAAACTCCCCAGATTTTAATCCCATTGAGAACTTGTGGTCAATCCTCAAGAGACGGGTGGACAAACAAAAACCCATAAATTCTGACAAACTCCAAGAAGTGATTATGACAGAATGGGTTGCTATCAGTCAGGATTTGGCCCAGAAGTTGACTGAGAGCATGCCCAGTCGAATTGCAGAGGTCCTGAAAAAGAAGGGCCAACACTGCAAATACTGACTCTTGTCATACAAGTCATGTAACTGTCGATAAAAGCCTTTGAAACGTATGAAGTGCTTGTTTCACTGAATCACACAAACAACTGAAACAACGTTGCCAAAAGTTTGGCGATGACTGTAGACTATTTAGATTCAGAAAAGTTTATATAATTATTTACCCTTGTTGTGCAAATAAGCCTGCATAACTTAATAAATATAGAATTTGAAAAGTAACAAATGATATTTAAAAAGATACACTAGGTACTAGATACATGTTCTGATGAGTTTTGGCAAACATCGAAGCAAATATCAATAGTATCGATACCAAGTCGGCATCGGTATCGGATCGATACTAGCCTGGTGAGATTGATTCTTTACTTTGAGTTCTGCTTGTTTACAACGCTGTGCTTTCGGCAAAGACGAAACAGCAAGGTCGCTGGACTCACCGCTGCTGTGTCAGCGAAGAGCAGTCACACTTTGCTCCCTCTCCCCAAATGTTATGTTTCGGTGTTGCGCTGTCACGTCACGTGACTTAGACATTTTGGGGGTTGTTAAGTTCTTTACATATTAATTATGTTTTTACCAGTTGTTTTTGTTGTTGAGAATTTTAACTGTAATTTTTGTATTATAGTTTATTAACAGTATTTGTTTTAATTTTTTTTTTTGGTTTGCGTGCACTTAAGATAAAGAACAAAACAAAACAAAGATTGCCACCACGGCAGACCCGATGGCTTTTTCATGGTTCACAGCATCATTTATTCTTACAATAATCACACGGTTGCTGTAACAGTACATTCAACGGCTGCAGCTCTCCCACTGCCAGCTGTACACATCACCACCACCAAGACTGCAGTGGCATCACAGAACATGCCCCGCCACATACCCCCATCGCCCGCTTCTAGCCCAGCAGAGGATGTACTTCCTGAGGCAGCTGAAGAAATCCAAGCTGCGAACACAGACGATGATGCAATTCTACACCGCAATCATCGAGTCCATCCTCACCTCCTCCATCACCATGTGGTACACTGGAGCCACTAGCAGGGAAAAACAGAGACTGCAGCGTGTTGTGCGCTCTGGTGAGAAGGTGATTGGCTGCAGACTCCCATCTCTGCAGGACCTGTACATCTCCAGGACACTGGGGCGTGCAGCCCGGATCACAGCTGACCCTTCTCACCCTGGACACAGTCTGTTTGACCTGCTCCCCCCAGGCAGGAGGCTCCGGTCCATTCGCACGAGAACCTCTCGCCATAAAAACAGTTTCTTCCCCTCTGCTGTTGGACTCATGAACAATAACCATATGACTGTTCGCACCACAAACACATGACCCTACACTGTGTTCACTGCATCATTCCATGTTTGGCACTGATCACTACTTGCATTCATGTATATATCTATCTACTTAGCACTATTTTTATGTTCATTTAAGTGTGGTCCCTCCTGCGCGCCAGCCTCCAGCTCACCCCGGGCCGCACGCTGTCCACCCTTATAGTAATCACACGGTTGCTGTAACAGTACATTCAACGGCTGCAGCTCTCCTGCTGCCAGCCGTACACATCACCACCAAAAACAACAACACGAGCAGAAGTTAACGAGTAGAACCAGGAAACACACATGTCTCTTTGTGTTTGTTATGAGACTCAGGATGGTTCTGAATCTAACTTGAGATATTTGAAAACGATATCTAAGACCAACACTGCAAGTTTGGAGACAAACAGTGTTTATCTGTATGTCCCAGTGCTGGTTTTACATGCTACTAGTATGTGTGGGATTTTTTTGTAGTCTGGGCTGAAACCCATTAGTTGTAGCTGTGTGATAATGGTTTGGTACTAATATTACATGAGACCCCCGCACGAATATGACAGAAATATTAAAAAATGTGGCCGTATGCTCGTCCTCCTCTATCACGGAGGATAGAGGATGAATATGCGGTGTAATGGCTTATTTGATGCCCTGTTTGCGGATTAACTGATTTGCTGGAGTAGAGATTTTAGTGGTTCTTGTTTTTGCTATGTTTGTTTGTTTTTTATTGCAGTGACCGAGGAAAAGCCAGTACTCATGGGACATCTCTGGTGGTGGAGTCCTCTTCCACACTGCTTTTGTTGCACAGCACCTTGGGTGTAAAATTTTAGGGTATTTTTTAATTTTTTGGTTTTTTTTCTTCTTTGGTACATAAATGTTGGGTCTGCGCTTGCAGGCCCCCTGTTTGAAATGACACAACCCCCCATTGTAAAACCATAAATAGTGTGTCATAACAGTTAAAGCACTGTGTGCGTGTGTGTGTGTGTGCGTGTGTGTGTGTGTGTGTGTGTGTGTGTGTGTGTGTGTGTGTGTGTGTGTGTGTGTGTGTGTGTGTGTGACATCCTGCTGATCACAAAGGGTCATCTCCTCTCACCCTTTATATGGCTTAACTTTAATGGTTCACCATATACAAACACAGATGAGCTCCTAAATGGCCAGGAGTGACCATCCTTTACCAGATAAGACAACCAGAACCTTTAGATTGGAATCTGCCTGCAGTTTAACACTATAGCCAATTGCTTCCCCTACACAGAAGAATATCTAAACATGCAGTTTAAGGCAAGGTTTATAAATGTAAAGTACAACAATGATAACATTGATCAAAATGAACCTAACAATGTGATTTTCCTCTAATGGTCTAATCGCTGTTAGTCCAGCTCAATATTAGGCTGTTTTGCGTAATTTAGGACTCCATTACAGGATGGCCCTCCCACACTCATCTTTTATTGTGATCCATGCTGAAATTGTTTAAGGAAAAAAGCTAATATATTAAAGGGTATCTTAATACTGAAACCAGACTGCCTCTGTGTATCTTCATCTTCTAGTTGGTTTGTTTGAAAATCGCCTCTGTCAGTGCACCCCAGGGCAGCTGTGGCTGCAATGTAGCTTGTCATCACCAGTGTGTGAATGTGTGTGTGACTGAACGTGTAAAGCGCTTTGGAGTTCTTAGGGACTAAGTAAAGTGCTATACAAATACAGGCCAATTCCTCTAGGTGGCATTATTGCATTTTAATCATATCCCCACCACACTTGTTTTTCACAATTTGCAGTACGCTTTTGTCCCTTAGCATTAACTCGGCTTTTGCTCTTTTCCTGTTCACAACATCTACTCAAAAAGCAAACAAACAAACGAAACAATCTGCATAAAGCAATGGATACTATTATCACTGGGTTTGTATGGATGTGGGGTTTTTCTGACTGCACACAGACATGGCTGGCTATAGAATCCTTTTAACCAAATACTTTTGCAAAGAAACACAATGCTGCCATGAATCCCTCATTAGGCTTAGGCCCATTTACACAGTTAAAATAAAACTCCAGTTCTAGATGAGTTGCTTGAAACTTAGTGGCTGTTAAATGGCTCATTCCACATCCATTAAATTTCAGTGTGTTCATGCAGCAGCTGGTGGACAAGGATTTGAGTAAGAAACTAAAGTACATGTCATGTTTTTCATCTTTAGGACCAACTTGATACCAATCATGGGACTATCATTAGTTTTTCAGTAGAAAATCCAAAACACACATCCAGCCTCTGAGAGGAAAAGCATCAGGAGATCTTACCTTCACAATCACCAACGTAATCTTAGGTAGAATCATTTGGATCAGTTGAACCACAGAGTGAAGGAGAAATGGTAAATGCTCAACAGACTCACTGGCCAGACACAACGTGTGACAATCAAACACTGCAAAAACAACACCTGGTCTGAAGAGTCTGTGCTGCAACATCCGAATGTTGGGGTCAGAATTTGGCATAAACAAAAAAGCATGGATCCAGGCGTGGTGCAGGCTGGTACTGTAGATAACTGTGCTCTAAGAATTATGACACACTGACATCTGTGGTGAATGTGGCCATGTGAGCTCATAAACAGGTCAGGATCTGTACGTGTGTCATAACTTTGAGAATTTATTAGTACGTCATGTGATCCCAGCAGAACCTAAAACCTTAGTTATATTATGTTTACCAATTAAGACTGAATTGTGTGGGACTAGCTGCCATAACTTAAGTAAATAGCATGTAGTCTTGATGTATACAAAAGAGAAACCTTTTTTAATATTCTAACTTTATTGATAAATATTTATTGGGCTTTGAATTAAAGCTGCACATGTAAATTACAGCTGATCACAATGACACAGAAAATAATTACAGCATGCTTAATGATTACATGATTACTGATACAAGTTTCCAGGCTGGCAGCGGTGCATGTAATGAAGTCTGTCTTAAAGATGAACATTCAGAATATTTTGTATGAATATTATCTAAGAATATATTAATATATCTTTGAAAATGTCATTAGACAATAGATTACCAGTAAAGATTAGTCACTTCCACATTTGATGCTGTTTAATGAGACTAACAGTATACTATCTGTTACTGCCATTAATTACTTAATTTGTATCCAGTATTTGCTTTTGTAAATAACCATGTTTTAAGCACACACAACAGTAAAAATGAACATTTTAGCTTTTTATAACCAAACCTGACACCAGAAAGGATTTTGGTTTTTTGTTGTAGAATGTGATGTCAGTTTAAAGACCTGACTTCCAGCATCAACTTTGTTACTCCACCATATCTAAACCCCAACACGTCAGATTAGCATGCTAGCTAAACTATTTGCCAGTCCCCATATGATGAATGACCTCAGCTGTACTTCACTTATGCAACAGACAAACAGAAGAAAATAAAAAATGAAGTAAGAAAATGAAACCTGGTGTGGCAAATATGTTTTAGCTTATGTTAACACTAGCTAGCCAGAAATTAATTCATAATATAGATTCTGTCACTGCTAATGAGCTGATAACATAATCTGCTTAGTGTAATGTAAAATTAATCATTGCATTTTACCAAAATGCATAAATATCAATATAGTACACTACACAACACTACGAAGGACATGATGGGATATTAGAACTGACACAAGCGGCAGTTTCTCTTACTTTACTATTAATAGCCTAACAAAAATATAAACATTTGCACATTTATAGTTTCTAACCTGAGCATATGAGAAAATAGAAGATATTGACAGCCAGTATATATAAATGAACTGCAGCTAAATTCTGTTTATGATTTACATAATGTGTGGACATATCTATATATTGTATATACAATTTATATATATAGTCAGTTTTTCCACTCAGAAGCTTCATAGCTTGCTCTCGAGAGTCCCGTTGTCTTTTTCTTGAACAACCCCGTTGCGGTAAGATGGTGTAGCTTCACCTTCTGTCTCTTCTGCTGAGGTCGGGATTTTTAGAAAGGGGAAGAAAAGACATTTGTTGTTTACATATGACTACACCTGACACTGTTCAGTGATTTAAGAGTAAAATTATGAAGCCACTACACAGTGTGTAGATGTGTATGCCTGCTGACCTTTGACCTGCCGGGCCAGGAGACGGGGTCCTGCCAGTCCGATACCCAGTGCACCAACTGGAGCTGTGGTCAAGATGGCTAACACCGCTAATGTTAGCACGTCCAAACCAAACTTAATTAAGGCCTCGTCCCCTTCCTCCCTCGCCATGTCCAACGCCTTGGAGCCAATGGCAGCCTAGCACATACAGACATAAATAACTGCTCAGTTGAAGTGCAGATTAACAATGAAGGCGTGTATCATTAAAATCACAGAGGTGGTTTTAAGGGAAACAACGGTACTTTTTTAGTTCTTAGTCATCTAGATCTAAAGGCCTTTAGATCATAACTAATGGCGAACTAGAACTTCTTTGCGTGATTGTTGTAGTAATTTAGGTTTTCGAAGTCAATAAAGAGAATTCAGGAGCCATGTAGGTAGCTGTAATAAACACCAGTACAATCTAATGATTTCAGTGGTTCCAAAGAAAAATCTATATGATTTGTGTGGATAATTTTAGTAGCTGTTTTGACCACCAGTGGCATTTTAAGAGTGTTTAGAGGCTTTATGCAGAAATTTCTGGATAAGTCTGAGGTGCTTCTAGTTCTGGTTTAATAAAGTCGAGTACATTGTTCTTGAAAAATGAAAATCTTCTAGCAGTCTAATATCAGGTTTACACACTCACAGACCTGCACAGTAGCTTTAGGCAGCCAGGCCACAGAAATGAAGAGCTTCTCTTTTAAGTTGAATCCTCCATAATGAACCAACAGGAAGGTGACAAGTAGACGGATCACCAGACCAACAAGAATGCAGGCCATACCCAGACCTAAGGGCATAGACACAACAACAAAGAGGAAACCAATATTTTAAATTTTTTGAAGCAGTGAAATGTTTTGCTCCACAGGTTAAAGCTCTTTGATTACTGGGTCCGCTGGGCTCCTGGTAACTGAGAACAACATCTAGACCCAAATGGAGCAAAGTCTAACTGAAATATGCATTAATATAATGTTCTTACCCACAGTACTTGGGCTGAGTGCTTTAATCGTGATCTCAGCTCCAATCAGACCAAACAGGAGTGGCTGAAATACATCCCATGACCGGCCCACCATTTCTGCTACTGGTGCCTGATTGCGAAGTTAGAGATACCTGGATTAACCACATTCCATGGTGCCAGCCATTAAAAAACATGTTGATTTAGGCTAAACATGAAAAAATCCAAGGGATTAAAGTGATCCTGATATATGTTACCTTTTCAGTCTTCCAGCCCAGTGCTGCCAGGAAAGCCAGCACCAGTGTACAGAGACCTCCAGCTCCAGCAAAACCAATAACATGACTGAAGAAGACTGAAAATGTGGACAGACCCAGCAACATGAGGGTCCTCCTCAAGACCAGATCCTCCTGCGATCAGAAAGAAGATATTAAAGACACATCTTGTGAACAATTAAAAAAGGGAAAATCCTATTAATATAAAAATAATGTCAAACCTGGTCATTGCTGGGGAAGCAGTACAAGAACATTCCCAGGATCATACCAGCTACGATGCCTCCCACCACCTCCAGCAGACCCTTCAGTATGTTCATCCATGTAGAACCTGCAGGACAAACACAACCAGACCATGTAGACTAGAAAAGAATAAACTGAACAGCACAGGACAGAAACATTTTGTCTGACCTGTAGAGAAGGCGATTCCCAAACAAGTAGAGAATCCTGTTATAGCGAGAATATCATCAAAGCTTCCAGCAGCCATCAGGAGGGTGGGGATTCCCTGAAGAACAACACACAGTGACATTAGAGATTAATATTAGAGCAGAACACTTGATCTTTCTTGACTCCCATGGAAGCTCTTGGGTTTGTGGAGCTTTACTATTAGTCCAACCTGGAGGAGCCCTAGATCTTTCTGGTGACGGTTTAGGGCTTTCCCTTCCTTTAAATAGACTTGAAGTGATTAAACGCTTTGAGAAATAGCTGAAGGGATTCTAGTGGTGTATTATAGGTATTGGGGTTGTTGTGAAAACCAATAAGGTGTACAACTCTTTTAGAAGAGTATTGTTACTTAATCAGTATCCTATCAAAGGTTCAAGTGGCGCTTAAGCTGGCTTTAGTAACTTTGTGTGAGGTATTAAGGACCACTGTGGGTCCTTGTAAAGGGGGTAGAGCATGATTAGGAAGCTTAGCAATCACTGAGAATGTGTTGATGGAGCTCGAGGATCTCTAGAGGCCCCTATATTGATTTTATTAATGGTGTCAATTGTTATGTTATGTTTACAGTCCTGCAGGTGGTTCTGCTGTTATTTTTATTTTATACTTGCTCTGCATAAGCCTACACACATGATGTCTCATTTCTATAGACTTATCTCAGCCTCATCTCTTTCTCCACCTATATGCTGCCCCTTCTGGCAGGATGAACCTTTCATCAGTCAAATGTGGTGATGATAGTAGCGGGTGACAATTTACCTTCTCCACTCCATATCCTTCTCTCTGCAGGAGCAGCATTGAAGGAACAACAACTGCTGGAGAAACGGCAGCCAGTACAAAACTGCACAAACACAAATATCACAGGCACAATGAGAGTCGCTTTACTTACTTTGAATCCAGTCATACAGAAAGAAATGGCTCTGTGTGTGTGTGTGTGTGTGTGTGTGTGTGTGTGTGTGTGTGTGTGTGTGTGTGTGTGTGTATACTTTACCCCAGTATGAAACCCCAAACCCATGGCAGACCCAGCAGGAAGTGAGAAACCACAGCAACAATGCAGGCTTCCACCATACAGGGTCCAACTGCAACACGTACGCACACTGCTTTCAGTCGACTTAAAGCCTGCATGCAAACACAGATTTAAGAGACTGCATCTGATTTTCTGTGTGTAACTATCAGCATGTCAGGAACTTAGACTGATATTTAAATTTTCGTGTACCTCAGGGTTGAGGCCCAGACCAGCTCTGGTAAGGATGATGGACAAGGCGATGTTCCTCAGAGCTGCAGACCAGTGAGTGTCGATGAAGATGGCGTCCGTTACATAAGGAACATTACGCAATAGCAAACCCGCCAGCAGCATACCTACACACATGCGCGCACACATACACAGGTTTTTACATGGTTGCCATACTTGTAAGAACCCCAGCTAACATAATCTGTGCTAGCACTTTAAAATACAATGATTCAACATGCATCTGAAATTACAATTAAATTCTATTTATCTACAAATGCTTCCTGGCAAATACAGTATGTTAGAATAAAGGGGTAACAATTCATGTTTTACTGGAATTAAAAAAAAAAATTATAGTAATTTTAAGTAGTGTATCAATATTTAAGTAATTTACACCATGCTGTACTTTTAGAGATGCAGGCTTTATTATTAAGGGGATTCGCTTTGCCTTTTGATTTCTTATTATGCAATATGTTGGTGTGTATCACTGTTCAAATGGCCCTTTATATCACAAAACATATGAGAAGGATTTTTCTCCCTTTCCTACAAGAAAAAATACACAAATGCCATGAAACACTGAATGGCAGAGGCCCATCTGATAATGATGGAGCCAACTCAAACACTCTCCAACCATCAAAACTGTCCTATCCTATCCTAGCAAAAGGACTTTAGGAAAATTACAAAAAATGAAAAAGTAGTGGATTTTCTTCTTTTCACATATTTTCATATTTATGATGAAGGAGTGCGATTTTTTAACCTTTTTTGGTAAATAAACCGGAAAATATGATCAACTTTGATTTACTTGCATTGTAATTATTTCTCAAAAAACTTGAATTGTGTTTGTAGGTAAATATAATTTAATCATAATTTCAGATAAAACACACAGAGAACACATTTGATTCCAGGGGAATTACAGTCACATGCTGTATTATAAAGTTCTACCTAATCACTTTGTCTCATTAAATCATCATCAAATGGACCTACGTCTCCTCAAAGCAGTGATTGGTCCAGTGCTTCCACCTTTGCATTTTTGCTTACTTCTAATGTCACCATTTTCTCTTTTAATTGACTCAAGGAGAATGGATGAACAAGAGAGAGCACAAACCACCCTCTGCTGTTTATGCTGCATATTGCAGCACGACACAGACACACGAGCATAACTGCTGGGAAGATCTACATCAGAGGCTCTTAACACAGACTTTAAACTAGCTTAAACTATAAAAGGAATGAGTGATTGGGCCGTACCAAGCAGTGGAGGAAAGGGGGGTAGTGTGGGCAGCTGGATCATTCCCACCAGCTTCCCTCCCAGCACGGAGCAGATGAAGAGGATGATGATGCCGAACAGGTTCCCTCCAGGTAAACACTCTCTTCCTGTGATGGACCAGACGACTCCGAACAGCAGAGCAAACAAACAGACTGCAAGCAGATGTAACATCCCATTAAGAATCAGTTTGTCTGTTTCTCTGACAGGACACATTTACACAGTGCTGCTGGTCAGGTAGAGTATTTAATGAAGACACATAGTTGAGGATTTTACCTTATACAAACACACAGACATCATGAGTGTTCGTTACCTTTGGTGATGAGCAGGCTGATGATTCCCCGAGGTCGAGGACATCTGTCCTTCAGACTGATACAGGACGCGCAGCAGGAGGAGGAAGAGTCAGATGATGGCGTCTTCATCTGTTCATACAAATGTTTTTCAGTTTCTCATATTCATCATTCATTTGGTCACAGCAACAGATTGCTGCAGACACCAGTAGTTTGCACAGAAGACGCCAGCTTGTCTGAACTATTGCCAAATGTAGAACATTTGTCTGTCAAGAAAAACGTTTTCATTTTGCAGACATGCAGAAGAGCACCTCTAGCAACCACTGACCAACTGTTTGGGAAATATACATTTTTTCATTTCCATTTTTATACTGGCCTTTCTCTCGGTCAGAGCAGTACCTACATAGTATTCCTATGCCTAAACCACAAACTTCATTATCATTAACATTCATGAGAACTTTAAACCCTCAACTACAACCAGGTTGCTGAGGTTTCATTAGAGTGAGGTTGTGTTCGATCCATCTGTAATTGCTAAAAGAGCACAGATTCAGTAACTATAAGGTGTTACCTTTCAAATTAAGTGTCTTATATGAACTTTGTCCTTGGAATTCTTATGTTATAACATTTGGAAAGGAAAATTCCCAGTAAATGGGTAGAAACTGCCTTAATAACAACAATGCATGGTCTTTTTTTTTGGTTGTATGCATGCTGGGCCTTCCCCGTGGTCTCCTTCACTCTGACTCCAAAGTGTTTTTTACACATATTTTCACATGTAGAGTAGAGCCCACTGCCCAGAGGTTAGCTGCAGTGCTCATGTGTCCACCTACATTCAGTCTAAACCTTAAAAATTACAGAGCCCCAACACTTGCATATGTTTTCTATAAATAGACGGCCTTTCTCAGAGCTCAGAGGTGAATCACACTCACCGTGGTCGTGTTGTCCGGCTCCTCCGTCTTCCTCCGGGGCATGACGGTGATCTCTCTGTCCTCTTGACCAGCCTGAACTTTACTCCCTACCTTTACCAGAAACGTGCATGTGTTCAAAAGTGAGAGAGAGAGAGAGAGAGAGAGAGAGAATGGGTTTAGAGACATGGGCTGTAGGGTTTTGTCCTCTTCAGTCAAACCTCTTGAAGCACTAGTGGTCAACGAATTACTAAGGCCCTAGAAGTTACTCTGTTTGCTCCTTGTGTTTTCCTCAATACTTCCCATATTTTCCTTAAAAGTTGGCAAAGAACTGCTGATTTAGACATGCAGGACTTTGTTCGTGTTCAGAGATCTTTTAAAAAATAGTAATCATGTTATTATAACATTTAAGTGATGAGGTAAACAGAAAGAAATAGGAAAACCAACAAAACAAATAAAGGGAAATAAAACTGGTATGGAAGAAACACCAAAAACAGAGCACTGTAAAATACTTGAAAGCTGATTTCAAAAAGACAATCAAAGGCAGTAAAAGACCATAAAGGATTCAATCACAGCAAAATACCAATACTTCTGTGAGCCTTATCTCCTCAGGCTGGTCATTTCAAAGCTGGAAAGCCCTGATGGAAAAATTTATGGTCACCCTTTAGATATATAACAAGCCTCATCTTTGGAGAATCGGAAGGTGCCAACAAGCTCATAACATATGGTGTCAACTCTCTTCTGTATGTCACATAAGTGTTTAAAATCCATTCATTCTTTAAACCACCACCCATAAACCAAATACCACAAAGTTGCTTTTGCAGTTTTTGAGTAGAGTCATGCTTTAAAAGTCCGACCGGTACAAGCCCAACCACCTCATTCCTGCAGGTTACTACAACGGCTGCAGAAGCACCAAACTGCTGTGAACCAAGTACATTAATTGGGCTCGTGCTGCAAAAACTTATCAGTGATTATTTTTTTCATTACTATATTGTATGACTACCAAGGTCAAAAACCTTCATTGAATATTGTGACGTAGTTGTGTGGTGTAAGCACTGATCGGGTCATGTGATGGCTTCCTTACTGACATACCTCCTAAAAGTCAGATAACGCAGCCAAGAAACTGGGGTGTGTTCATTATGGTGTGTTGGTATTGGTTGTTGTTGGTCTGCCCATTTGCCCCACTAACCTGTGGAAGGCCACGCCTCCACCGTGACACTGAGTGAGCACATGTCAAAGAGGAACGCACATCTGTTCCTCTCAGTTTGTTTTCCTCCTGTTTGTCTGTTTACTAGACAAAGAGTTATTGTTTCATCCCATCAGTCACTAAACGAGCAGATACACTGCCCCACCTCACACACACATACAGATCATGAAAAATGTCAACATTCAACATTTTATGGCTCTGGAAACTCACTAATGTCTAAAGTCCGCTGGTATCCAGTTGGTCTGGTCTGGCAGTTTTGAGACGATCTATCCAACCTTTAATGTTTTCAGAAGAACTTTTGATGATTTCTAAACACTCGGCAGCCACATGGGTGAATTACAGCTTAAATGTGACAGACAGCCATGCACGTAAAGCTGAGTTTGTTTCTAAGAACAGAATAACTACACGGGTGTTTAATGATTGGTGATCCAATTTCATGAACTTAACAACTTTTTATGATCAAATAGCAGCTTATCTGTACATGTTAGAGCAATAAAGTAACTACCACTGCAGTGTTCAGAACCTCTAAATCTGTTAATTGTTTTATGATCTGTCATACATTGGTCCACTGTGACATTTGATAGCGTTACTGCTCCAGCCTTTATTCACTTTATATGGTTAAAATGACCTTTACTGGGCCAACTGGAGGTGGACAGTGCAGGAGTGAAATATCAACACGCTGCATTAAAACTGAAATGAGTAAGAAATCCTGCTTTACACAAAGTGTTGTCAACCTAATGTATTTCAAGTGTCACACATTGTGTGTGTGTGTGTTTGTTTAGTGCATATATGGCAGACATAGTTTATGATTTACTATCATTAGTCTTAGATCCTCTGCCCTCTTTTCTCAAACAGAGGTATCCATCTGATCATCAGCCAGTCAGCGTTTCAAGTTCCAGGTCAATGACTCCTGCTCATTTAGCAGCTCTGCTTTGAGTGGCTGTTGGTTTTTGGCCTCTGCATTCCTCATATTCATAGTTAATAGTTAAGTCTGGCTTTGAGGCTAAAACGGCTCAGTCAGGTCTCTCTGGTCCTTATTCTCACTCACTTGTTTTATTGTCAGTCAGGAAACATGTGCCAGTTATTCAGTTGTTCAACTGCTCATGAATGCAAATATTACATCAGCAAGTCACATGGTGACGACTCAAGGTGAGCTGCTGAAACTCAAAGAGACTTTGGTTATCAGAGTATTTCATAAACTGCTGATCTGTTGGGATTTTCCTGCACAGCCAGCTCTAAGGTTTACAGAGAATCATCTGAAAAACAGAAAACATCCAGTGGTCTTCAGGTCTCTGGATGAAAATGCCTCACTGAGGTCAGAGGTCAGCCTGCTTCGACACTAGATCAAAGGCATGCAGAAGAGCACCTCTGAATGCACAGCATGTTGAACTTTGAAGCTAACAGTCAACAGAAGACTGCACTGGGTGCACTCCAGAGAGCTAAGAACTAAAGCTACAATTCACAGGCTCATCAAAATTGGACAGTAGACGGTTGGACAAACATTTCCTGGCCTGATGAGTCTCAGTTTCTGTTGCAACATTCAGGCAGGGTCAGATGTAAGGCAGGATCCATCCTGCCTTACATCACCTGTTCAGGCTGCCAGTGGTGTGGGAGAGATTTTCTTGGTACACTTTGTAAATGGCCATCCCTCCGTGAACACAGTGGACCCATCAGAAGATGGGAAAACAGGTACAGAAGAAGCACCCCGTCAGTTTTAATAGGTGGATGTTTTGTGTGATGTGAACAGTCGGTGGTACCTCAGCCTGTTCCTGCTGCAGCCCAACGTCGCTCACCCGAAGGTAACGCTTGGTGGCCTCTTCGTCCATCATCTGAAACAATCACGCATTTCTTCTCATATATGTGAGGAGCCGCATTTAAATATTTCAAATAAGTCTGATTTCAAACTAACAAAGTCCTTAATGCTAAATGCTATTGAAGTCCAATCAGTCTATTCAAGTAAGAATACTCAACAATGAAAGCATGCTTGTGTGTTCTGCCCATACTTAGTTTTTTGAACTCATTGAAAATGTCATGAAAACCACAGGAAATGAACAAAATGAGCACCCAAATAAACTTATTAAAATGTCTTAATGGACAGTGTCAGTTTGCTTTATGTGACCATTCAGAAAATCCTCATCTAAATCCTTATTTCATTCACCTTCTTAAAATTTTAATAAAGATGTTCCACATTTCATCTGAGAGGATATTCCAGTTCTAAAAGCTCATGGAGAGTCACATTGCAGGCGGTCCAGAGACTCACTGAGCCGCCCTGTAATCATGTAAGTAGGTGCACTTTAGTCCCAGCAACACCTTTAATCACGGATACTTTTCATTGTTATTACCAATCAAAAGTGCCCGCTGCAACCCTTTATACATTATAACTTCGCTCTTCTCTGCGGTTGATGAATGGACCAACAGCAGTACAAGCAAGAGTGACGCACACGCCGGTCGTCCCACATACAGGCCTCCATTTGTGCACCGCCTCCATCTGACATCAGAGCTTTTTGCAGGCAGACAGGCCATCCCAAGACTGCGGTGGACAGCGAACGCACCACCTCTGCTTCACCATAAATTCCACTTAATGCTGTCCTGAGATCCCTTCTCATCCAATTTAATCTCCACTCACACCTTGGCCATTGTGCTCCTAATGCCTCACATGACTGTAGAGCGATCAGCGACTCATAAGAAATTCACTTTAGTGACCCACACCTTGATTCACACCTTGGCCCCTGTGACCCTTAACGATTCTCATGATTATAGGGTTAGAACCATCTGCGAGGTGACTCTCCAACAAAGAGTAAATACCTGAGAGTCTCCGGCAGCTTTTAGAACTGAACAAACCTCTTGGGTGGTTTTAATGCCAGCTGATGATTGTTATTGTCAAGTAAGTAAGTAAGTAAGTAAACTTTATTTATTAAGCGCTTTTCACAGATAGACCATCACAAAGCGCTGTACATAAATATTAAAATAAACAATAAAATCAATAGACAATGTACACAATATAAAAGATCACATGTAAATAATGTAAAAATATAAAATATGAAGAGATCAACAAAAGGCTTGTTTAAACAGAAAGGTTTTTAACTGTTTTTTAAAACAATCCACAGAGTCAAGCAAACGTAACTGTAGAGGTAAATTGTTCCACAGCCTTGGTGCAACAGACTGGAAGGCTCTGTCCCCTTTTGTCTTCAGTCGTGTACGGGGAACAACTAAGAGACTCTGAGTCTGTGAGCGGAGATGACGAGCAGAAGTGTATTTTATAAGAAGCTTGGATAGATAATCTGGGGCCTGGCCATTTAGTGCTCTGTATGTTAAAACAAGAATTTTAAAGCGAATTCTAAACTCAATTGGGAGCCAATGTAAAGAATATAAGATGGGAGTGATGTGAACACGCTTGGTAGAACGAGTTAATAGTCTGGCTGCTGCGTTTTGTATTGCCTGGAGGCAACATGCTGATAATCCTCACTATAGATTACCAGACTTAACAGATTAGAAAAAGCTTACACTTGGAAATCTTTCATCTTTAACGCCACCTTTACAGTAATCTCTTAATCTACTGCATGACTAATAACTGAAGCCTTCAGAAAACCAAAGTTACATCAAATGTGCAGTTTTACCTGGAAATACAGTGATGCAGGACTAAGACAGGAAAACTTTCATTTATTTCTTATAGAAATTATTTTTTAAATAAACGGTTTTAAAATGTAACCTGTAAAATCTCATATGCAGTTGTTTCTCTTAAAAGCGTGAAAATTCGGATTTCAAGTAAAATAAATACTTGGCCTCAGTACTTGATCAACACACTTCTTTATAGCGCATCACTGCTTTATTAATTGTGTGTAAGCAAAAGTAAAACAGTATAGTCCAACTACTCTCCATTTCCAAGTCATGTAACTAAAAGACTATTTACCAGAATAGTTTCTGTTAATGAATAAATGACTGAGGCAGAGCTGAAATACTTCAGGTCTTTTCAGCCCATCACAGAAATCTCCACGTAAACCCAAAACAAAAGGACAAATGTTGACAGCTTCACTGAAACCTCGCACGCTTCCCATCAAGTACCTATAAAAGCTGAATTATTCTTATTTTCTGGTGCTCTTACCTTGAGCTGGTGAAAAGCTGTGTGACTGGAACAAAGAGGAAAACACAGCTGGCGGCTTAGTCATCAAGCAGCAACAAGAGACAGAGGAAGCGAGTGTCTGCCGCGTGTTAACAACAGACGGTTTTAACTCTGTTGTGTTTGTCGCTGTGCAGAATGACAGACGTCACACACAGACACACACGCGTGGTAAAGCCTGGCATTATGGGAACACAGGTCGCAGTAACCCTGAGTCCTCTGTATTAATGCCAGGCTGCAGGGCAGCAGACACAAACATTATCATACACATAATAGCAGGTGTGTGTCCGTGTGTGCGCACATGCAGCACTGACTGCACATTTCCACTGGACGCCTGACGTTAACACGCCGCGCGCAGGTGCTGAGGTGACGGCCAGCTTTGACCTTTTTGTAGAAACTGAAATGTTCATGTGAGGAGTTAAATCAGAGCTGAGAGGCGCGATGAAACCACTGCTTTGTGATCCAAAAACCACACCTGTGCACACACTCCGTATCTGAGGATTAGTGGTTTGCTTCTGCAACTAACTATTAAACTATCAGGGTATTATCTTCTTAAGAGTCAGGAAGTTGTGAAGAATACTGTTTGTGATGCTCGCCAAGTGAGACAAGATGTTTGGACGTTCTACTTTGTTTTGTTTGAGATGTTTGCTTGGAGAATCAGCGGTTACCAGACTGAGGATGTGAACAACAAGACGGCAGCAGAACTCTGGACTGGGAATAAGATGCTGCCCCAATGAGGGAGTTTAAGTATCTTGGGGTTTGTGAGCGAGGGAGAAAGGAGGAGACGGATGGATGGATCGGTGCAGCGTCTGCAGTAATGTGGGCACTGTAACTATCTGTGGTCGAGAGAGAGCTGAATGTGAATGCAAAGCTTCTGATTTACTGATCGATCAGCTCTTACCTGTCTGTCAGCTGTGGTTGCAGGTATGAGCTGCTTCTGAAGGCTGTCCACATCCACAGGAGCCTGCTGAAGTGGTTCAGGGACCTGACTATCATGCCTCGTGGATGCCTCCCAGGTGAGGTGCTTCCTTGTAAGTCAACAGTCTGGGCATCTCTGCTTAGATACACACAGCAGTGACCCAGACCTGCAAACCTGTTCATTTAGACTGTTGTAGTGACTCTATGTAGCACCTGCGATGTGACCAGCACCACTGCCAGCGTATTCATGACTGTGCATATTGTATTATGTATTAACTGGTCATGTCCTGGTGTTTTATACCTGATGATAGAAACAACGAAAATGCAGGGACCTTTGTCGCTCTTGGCTCTCTGCTCTTTGTTTGCTGTGACACTGCATAGTCCACTGTGAGTGCCGTATATATATGGTGTACACAAATATTTGATGAAAAATCCCACATTTTTATATATTCTTTAGATGGGTGAATGTAGGAACACCTAGAATGTGAAAGTGAACTGATAATTGCATTTTCATTTCAATTTGAAAACATCCATACATGGAAACGATATATGTGTGTTGTGATTGGTTGTGCTCTCACGGGTTTTATGGATTATTCGACTGCTCTTCCAGGCAAAATCAAAGTACTGCCTACTTCAGTCGTAGACATTATCTATATAGTCTATAAAGCATGTAATGGAAAAAGACAACACTGATACTGCGAGTAACCAGCAATGCTTCATATGTTTATATATTTTACTGCAGAACAGCAAAGTGGGCCTAAACAATGATGATACCCCCACTGCCGTCTTTTTCTGTGGTACCTTCAGGTTATTTTCACCTCTGTTCTTGATGAGATCTTTGCAGCACACCCAGAGTCGTGGGTTTCATCTATTCATAGACAGTTTGCTTGGATTTAAATGATTTCCCGGGTTTTTAGAGAATATTTGTTAGCACTGAGCTTGTGGTTGAAATACTTTGCGAGCAAAGCAAAGCAACACATTCACACATTGTAATTGCAGTTGAAGTGTGGTTTATGTTGCTCAGTCTTTGTCAGCTAACAGACTTTCTCTGTATTTATTTATTGGGGAAGGGACCCTCTACAATCCACACAACTAACTCCAGGTAGCTGTTGAAGGAAGCACAATTGATAAAAACGTGCACCTGTTTGTGTGCAGCAAGCCTATTGGGACTGTGCTTGTCTTTAAGTAAACCAGAGTGTGTTTTTAAGGCTTTTTATTATTACCAGAGCACAGTTCTCCAGTCTGAGCACATTCTATTTAAAATCTCCATCTAAAGATACTTCTGACACTCAACATCTCCATTATTTATCTCTTTTTCTGGACTAGAGGAAGTGGAAAGAGACGTGACGCCTCTGCAGACACGCCGTGAGTCACATATGCCGTCGCACATTACTTAATCTAAACATAACCCTCGCCAAACCTTTCATGACTTGTGTTTAGAGCACTTTAGGTCAAACACACAGAGGAGAGAGTGTGTGTATAAGTTTATTGGTGTGATACAAGATGATATAAACCAAATATTCACTGTTTACACAAACATTAAAGGCTACAGTCTGTCCATAAAGCATTTGAATCCATATAATCAAACATTACTCATCATCATCATCATCATGATAACAAAGTCATAACAGCTAAATCAGGAAGAAACAAACACACAGTCCGTACATGTGACTGTGTGCTCACACACACACATACACACACACACACACACACACACTACCAGCCCTGTGTAAGAAGCATGACATACAAAACGCTGTAGAAAAATACTCTTAAAAAACCAAACACACAAAACAACATCAGCAGCAGCAACTTGGAATGTTCTGGATGTGAGTTCGACCTCAGCACGGAAGGTCAACGGGGCAATTCATTGGGCAACTCTTCCACTGGGTTAACAGGGAGTCAAAATGGGGAGAAGTGCTAAAATGTTGATCTCGCCAAATGAAACAAATTCACAGCCTCCAATTATTCATTAGTGGACACGATGAGTGAAACATTTCCACATTTGTTTTAAACTTACATCTCAAGTTTAACAAACTCAGAGTTTTCACTAAACCTGCTTTCTGAAACAAAAGCCCAGATCACTGCAGGGTGTACTATGACCAGCAATCAGCCTTTTGGAGCCTCTGGTGGAGAAAAACAGGAATCACCGCCTGCATGTCCACTAGCTCCACCAGATCTCCCAGAAGTCTAAGGCTAAGTCACAAGGCCTAGAGACTGGTTGGCAACCACCGGGCAACCACTGTGTGCCAGGGAAAAATGAGAAGATGTCTTCCAGACAAATTAGAAAGAGTCACTGCAAACTGCTAACAACCAACAATCACATTGAGATTTTTGGTGGTTTACCTTTGTTGTGACTAATTTCACCTGGCAACAGCTAGCAACCACTTGCCAACCGATTGAGGAATACATGTTTCCCCTTGTGACCAGAGGTTGCTGAGTGTCTCTAGGCCTGTGTGACTGTTAGTATGAGTTAGGGTTTTACTCTGTTGTATTGATGCTTCTTTGCTGTCTGTGTGAGTATTTTTGTCACACATATGAGGCAAACAAAACAAACAAAAACAGTTACCATTAATATTTAAGTGAATTCAGTGTGAGGCAGTTAGCTTAAAGCATAAATGTGGTAAACATGTGTGTTTAAATAGAGGCAACACCCAAATTCAAACTTTTTTTCCCCCAACCCTCTCCGCGTTTGAAGAGTCGTCTAAAAAACGCTTTCAAGACACGTGAACTGCAAACAAACCGTCCGTTATGAGTTTTAATCCATTAAGCCTTAATATCTTTTTTCCTCCTACTAGTTCAGCTACGGTGTGAAAACTGCTACTGTTGAACAGTTGGACCTAAACGGCTTGTAAATACACAGCAAAAGCTAACGTAGCTTAGTGCTAACGCTATGAAAACACATCATTAAACGCTCTATACTGTGCTACATTTGTGCTTCGTATTCTAGCTGGCGCTAATTTGGCAGTTAATCGTTTGTGTTAGTGAGTCTGCTAGCTTTAAACTACAGTCTGACCGTCTGATACATGAGATAAAGCTCATATGTCTTATGTTAACATTTGGATTAATACTAATGTTTCCACATTAGCAATACATTAAAGTTATACTTTACAGGCAGTTTAAATATTTGCTTTTTTGCGCTTTATCCACTTTGATGAACATTTAGGTTACTTTTAGATAAAAACTGGGTAAAACTTTACTTCAAGTCCCCTCATTTATCATTTATAATACGTGTGTTATTAACTGTTTACGTTACTAACGATATATCTGTATGCCAGAGACTTTAAAGGCTAATGATCTGCATTGTTCTAACTTCACCTCTGAAGACATTTTTCATTATCGTAAACAAACATGAATAAACACAGCTTCAAACTACATCGGTGTATGTTATATACAAAAATAAAGCTTGTGTTACATCTTCATGTACCATTATACAGCATGACTGGGGTCGGGGGGGTCAGTTACAGGTTTCTGTCTGAAAGAAGATGAATGTAACTAACAGCTGTGAGAACAAAGTTAAATGTTGACCATCAAAGTTGCCCGATATAAGTTGCCAGTGTGGTTTGAAACACTTTCTGACGCTCACACAGCAGCTTACACTCACACACACACGTACAGTACGACATTGTACAAGTAACAAATTTGTTTTTGTTTTGTTTCTTTTTTTCTTTTTTTTTTACTGCTAGGCACTATAGAGTGAAGCATTGTGGGAAAATGAGTGTTCGGCTGGTCTGTTTTAGCAGCTTCAGCGCTAAACGCCTTAATATCATTAAAATGTTCCGTTTCACAGCTACTGTCCAGGAAACATTCCTCAATTTTCTCTGAAATAGCAGATTTAGCTTCTGCTTACAGGATGTTTAACACAAACACTGACACAATTTTGTATCACAGCTGCAAAACTATCATTAATCTGTTAATTGCTGTTATTAAATAATTTTTAAAATAGGGATTAATGAGTTAGGTAAGTACGTGAATCTATCCTGCTAATTTCCAGCTCCATATATGTATTCCTTGATGTTTCTAGAGTAGCTGTGCATGAGTCACACTTTATAATAGTCCTTCTTTAACTTATCCTGGGCCATGTCCAAAACAAGCTGTTTTAGCTCCTCCTTAAGACAATGTTCTTCAGAAATCTTGAGGAGTATTTCTGACAAAGTAGCCGGAGAAAATGACTGTGAAATGGAGTTTTTCTGCTTTAATGCTGACTTAAAGTTTGAACAAATAGTTTATGGAGTTCTTGGAAACAGACCATGTGCCATCTGATACACATGAACATCCTAATCTTGGGTTTTTTCCTCTGAACTACTGCTCTAAGTCCTCACTCACACAGACCTGGAGGCTGGTCCACAACCTCCAACCTGCAACTACTCACCAACTGCAAGTCAAACATCACACTTTTACGTGTTCCTTCTGCTTGGTGAGCAGTTGCAGACAAGCTTCGATGCAACCTTTGCAGTCTGTTTGGCTTGGACTGGTTGAACTGGTCAAACTAGAGGTTTTGAGCAGCATCTTTTTAACCAGTTTCAGCCATCCAACTCCAGTAACCACTCGCCAGCTGATCTGGGGATACACATCTTTGAGCAGCTGTTAGGTCTGTGTGAGGATAGTGTAGTTTGTGACAGAAGCAAAAAGCTGTGAAATGAAGCCACTGCTGAATGTTTCGTGATGGAGTTTAAACGTAGTTTAAACCGAGTTTACTGTTTCAGTGCTCAGAATTCAAGTTTGAATGTAAAGTTTCGTTATTATTTTTTAACCAAGAAGTTAATCAGTCACGGCTCCCTGAGCCTGGTTGTGCCCAGTGTTTCCTCCTGTTTAAATTGAGTTTTTCATACAGTGTTTTTCATTGTTGGGTTTTTCCCTGTATTATTGTAGGGTCTTTACCTTACAATATAAAGCATCTTGATGGAACTGTTGTTGTGATTCGGTGCTATATAAATAAAGTTGAACTGAAATAAATTGAATTAAAAATTTTCGCATTAAAAACATTAATGTGAAAGTGTGAAAGGGTGTTTTCTGTGATTTCAGTTAGCTGAGATGAATCCCAGCAGAAGACTAGTTCAAGATGTTGTTAGAGGAACTGCTGTCTTTGGTGCTTCGTCTTTTTTTCAGCCCCAGGAAGTTTAATGGGTGGTTCAAACTACATAATTTAAAAGTATCTTAGTATAAAGTCCAGCACGAAGCACTGAGCAGTGGTTATGTTCTTGTTTCTGTGATGTTTGTAGGTTTGAATGTGTCGAGTAATAAAAATAATAAGATCAGAGTTCAGTGTTTAGTGACTGATTGTATGGATGGAACCTCCATCAGCTAGCTACTTTGTTACAGTGCTGCTCACACAGCGTCTGAAGGCTATCCGTATCGATATAGGCACAGGTTAAGGAACTGAACGCGTGTTGTGGCTGATGATGACATCACTTCCTTCTGGAATGAATGAGAGCCTTGAGCAGGAACTGTTAGGTGAGTGAGCCTATGTGTCAGTCGGTCAGGTATGTGTGGATGTAGATCTGTTGTTGGATCCAGGGGGTGAAGTGCGTGACGTTGCTGTAAACTCCGGGTCCGAGCACTTTACTGAAGCACACGCTGCCCCACGACGTCAGGCCGAACAGCGTCCAGCGACCGCTGCTCTCCTCACACACCAGCGGGCCGCCGCTGTCACCCTGAACACACACACACATACACACGTTAAACACACACACTGAGGAACTGTGTGGGCTCGGTACTTCATGCTGGACTTTACACTAATTCAGCTGTTGGTGCAGATGTTACCATGCAGGAGTCGACGGTTCCAGCTTCATAGCCGGCACAAAGCATTCTGGGAGTGATGGTCTTCATGTCGAAGTAGGACTGACACTGAGACAGAGAGATGATCCGGACCTCCCCTTCCTGCAGTTTAAAGGGCACTGCACACAAACACACAGGATGAAGATGAGGCTTTAAATATAATAAGAGCGCTCAGGATCTCGAAGTACTTTGAGATTTCCTTTCAAAGTCGCTCTTGGCGACTAACAAAAGCACGTCTTTTATGTAGTTTTGTTAGTTCCAAGTGTCCTTGGACATAAAAATGAACTCCGAGTTGCCCCTGATGCATCCACTGGTGTCTAAGTGCGTAAATGTAAAAGCTGCCTAGGTGTACATAAAATCACAGCATGAGAGTGTGCATGATTAGGTGATTGAGACGTAAAGTAGAAAGCGTTTTGAGCACTTAAATTGAGTGAAAAGGCAGATTATGATTATGATTAAGGAGACTGAGGTGAAAAATAGAATAAAACTTATAGACTTGGTGTTATTTTTGGAGCCACCTGTGTGACCCTTCTGAAGCATGCTGGTGTGTATCTGGTGGAATCCCAAATATTTTCCTGAGTGGAAACAACCAGCTGCGGCAGCTGCATCGGAGCTGGAACGCGGCCTGGAGCATTCCCAGGATCGGCGTTGGTCCTGTGACAGACGTGTGGGTGCAACAGTGAGACCAGACGCGCTCCAAGCTCGTCACATTTCAATCCACACAATATCTTTGGTAAGATACACGAAGAGTTTCCTTGCTTAACTGCTAGCTAATCTGAAATGAATGAAACTCCCCAGTTTGAGAGTTTAATGAAACATCAATTACAACTTTACAAGCATCCAGGAAAGGTTTGTAGTTTCAAACCAAGCTGCATGATTTCAAGTTTATGTAACTTTCATGGTGATGGAGTCTAGATTTAGAGAGCTTGAGCACAGAGCAGCATGAGAAACTGAGTTATCCACTCTCTCTCAGACTGACGGCCATCTGAATAACGAGGGCAGAAACTCAGACCAAGAGCATCTCTGCTCTCTGACTCGGCTCATTCTTTCTGCTTTCAAAAAAAGCTGCCAGCCTGATGTTTTTCAACCAGCAGATGAAGACAGAGAGGACTCTGTAAAGTCTAAATGCACCGACTCTACGTGAGGAGAATAAAACTCTGGTAAATGAAAAATAATTTAAAGATTTGTGTTTCAAACAAACAAAGTGTGTGCGTGTCTACTTGTGCTACAAGTACAAAAAGTGAGTTTAGTCTAAGATTAGGAGTGGGATACGGCCAAAGAGTGAAGTGTGTGTGTACTCACTCCTGTTGCCCATGTGACCCCAGCCGGTGATGTAACAGTAGGAGTCGGGTAAAGGCAGCTGGCCCGGCTGAGGCAGACACACCGGTCTGACGAAGGCCGTCTCCTCAATCTGCAAACATCAACACGCCTCATCAGTACAGAGTGATTACAGCTGATAATCGATCCTGTGCACCAGCACGCTCTGACCTCAAAGTCCAGCTCCACTATACTGATGTCGTAGTCCACCACCGCCCGGTTGTAGCGCGGGTGTACAATGATGGAGCGCACCCCACGACTCTGACTGTGACCTCCTGGGTGGTCCAGGTTGTTAATGCCCAGCACCACCTTCCACAGGTCTGCACTCTCTCTTCTGTGACACACACACACACCTTTAGTGTTTGAGGTTAAAATAAGATGTGGCTCATTGACGACACATCCTGAAGTCGCCCGCCTTACCCCTCGAAGCAGTGTGCGACTGTCAGAGCCCACTTCCGGGCGATGAGGACGCAGCCGCAGACGTGACCGCTCTGACCGCTCTGCAGCGAGCACTGCCAGGGCCACGCCCCCCGCCGGGATACCCGGCCGCCCAGAATCCGCTTCTTCCTGTGAGGGTGAAGGCCCACCGCCTGGCGTAGACCGCACTCTGACGGCAACAAAGAGACAAACTGGATTTGTTTATGATAAGCCATCACGGCCAACCAGCAACCTCACAGCCTGCAGTTCCTCCAACGTCCACTTGAGGCTCCAAAAGGGCATCAGCCCACATAGACTGCCATGTTTAAATGTCCAATTTTACACCAGAAACAAACATTTACAGCCTAATACAGAAAACGGTTTTGGTCTCTGATGCCATGTTAATTATTAAAGTTATATTCGTAGGGGCGTGGCCTCTTTGGCTGACAGCTGGACGGCGACTTGAGTTCCTGAACTGTGTTTGTACTGTTGGAGCCTTTTTGAAGCATTTTAATGCAATTATCTGATAAATAATAATAATAATGATAATAACAATATTGATATATCTGGTGTGTGGTTAATTGTACTAACAGATCGTCACTTCAGGCTCCAATTTGGTGGCAGCCATACAGTTATAAGGTAAAGGCTTTAAAATGACGAGGCCTCTGCATCACGGTGTGATATATGCAGTCTATAATTACAGCTTGTTATGTCTGCTTCAGTCAACCTACAGACAACATGCAGGTTGTGACAGAGACCGCGGTATAATTGGTCAGGAGCTGACACGCAGTTCGTCACATCTCTGTAATCTTCTAATCTGTCAGAGTCAACATCAGTCAGACAACAGCTGGACGTCTGAACTCCAAAATACCAAACTACACTTAACCCTTGAGTGCAGGTCCAGCTGTTGATGCTGATCAACATCTGCACCTCATACATAACGGTGTATAAGTGACTGTAGCGCTGAATGTAGCTGCTTTGACAATTTTTGAGATTAAACTTTTGAATTTGAGCTCCATCTGTTGGTAGCATGAGGAGTGACAGTGCTGATCTACTCCTGCTCATACACAGCACCTCCGTTTGATTCTTCAACTCAACTACAATAGCTTCGCATGATTCAGCATTGAAAATCATGCTTCTTTATCTCACACTGGGCCTTTGCGCAGGCATTTTTAGCTCCATTCTTTATAAGTCAAATCCTGAATGGCTGTTCTTTGCAAACAGAAGCTTGAAACATCAGAGATAACTTAGATGCTCTCTGTGACATCATACAGAGCCAGAGCAGAAAAAAAGACCTTAGCGCACCATTATTAACCTCATGATTATTTTATGAGCATCCACCACCAGAGCAAGACTATGAGGGAAAAGTTAAACATGTCCACTTTAACATGCTTCTACAAACACACACTGATTTGAGAGAAAGGAATTTCAACTGCGATCAAACAAACCAAGTAAGGGATAAAAGAAGAAGAAAGGTTTACCTTCTCTGGTACACAGGACTGAAACTCTCTGCCTGGAGTGACACGCATGACTGCAGGACAGAGAAACATTTGTTATAAACACATCACTGCAACACCAGCTCACAGTAATGCTTCAAAGCAGCCAGGTCATCATAAGACAACATCCTGCTTAAACAGGTGTCCTGTTTCCTGCCTGATGACTGATGGGCTCAGCCCGGATACTGCAGACAGTTTTTAACATCAGTGACCTTCAGATAAACTCAATGCTGGACTGAGGCCCTCTTATTAAATCAGCCTCAGTTTGGTCTCTTTGACTGACTCACCACAAGGTTCTTACCTTCTCTTTTCCAGCCGGGCCTGCAGAGCAGAACCGTTCCTCTGGTGCCACTCGGGGTGGACGTGTAACCAGCGTCGACGGCCTTGGACGCCGGGCTGATCGGGCACCCTGGAAACAGAGGAGGGAACCCTGCAGAGACAAACACAATATGCTTATTCCATCAGAAACTCAGAAATGCTCACACTGCAGGAAACAGTGTGTTTGCTTTAGGTCAGTGAAGCTGTCTGGGTGGAGTGTGCACGAGACAGAACACCGAATTCACCTGACAATTACCTGCTCTATTCTCACAGAATAAATCCACAAATAATTACTTTTACAAGGATAAATCTGACAGGATAAAGCCCCTCTGTGAGTCAGACATCTGTTTTCACATCCAGCTCCTCTGGGTAATGTCTACAAAGATCAATGCCTGCAGTGCACGTCTAAAAACTACTTTTAGATGGTTTGTGTATGTATTTAGAGTTTCCCACAGAATAACGTGTCTCCAGTCAGTTTCTCATCCCGACGGCAGACTCCAACTCCACTGTTCTGAACTGCAGTAACTGAACCGTCTCAAAACTGGTTTTCAGAGCAGAAGGCAGTCTGAGCCTGTCAGCTGCAGTCCAGAAGGATGGAGCTGGAGTCTGTATGTCGGAGGTGAGACTCTGAATGAATATCAAGGACCTGGTCAGCCAGGCGGGGAAACAAGACAGGAAATCCAACTGGATGCTCTTTGTTTTTACTTCACACTTTGGGGACTCGTCTCATTTATCTCCACATCATAAATAAGAATATTTGAATGTGAAGAAAGTCTTTAATAACGTCCTCTGAAGTGCTGCGAACACGTGTGTGTGTGTTACTAACCTTACCCTAGTCCCAGCTGGTTGCAGGTCAGTTCGCTCAGCTCGTCGTTCCACTCATCTGCACAGACCTGATACTCTGCCGCCGTCTTAAACACCGTCAGCACAGAGCCCGATCGGTCGGACAGAGACACTGCAGAGAGAACAGATCAGCGCATGTTTGGATAGTAAATACTCATCAGAGATGAAATACTGTAAAATACTGTAAAACTAAATACTGTAAAATACAAAATATTTATAAGTCAAGTCAGAAATTCCTTTTTTTAAAACCAGTAAATAAATGTTCCCTGTGCAACTTTATCATTCACCTTAATGTCGAACTTCACTTTACGCAGATGACACACAGCTTTCTACTACAAACACTCTTTGCTGTTTCACCATTATCAATAGTTAGTGAATATATAAATAAGCAGAAACAGACTGATTTTGCAGAATGAAAAGTAGAAGGACCAAAACTGCACTCAGGTGTCCCTGTCAACATATTAAAGAACAACCTATCACGAAAATTAGACCAACTTTTTAAAAGTGAGACTGTCGTACCACAGTTCCATTCGTCGGAGCTGTCTGAGCAGTGCTTCCTTCCATCACACCACAGAGTCCGATGGACACACTGGTGGTTGTTACAGGAAAGCTCGTTATCCCTGCACACCGCTGAGGAAATATGAATGGATATTATTAATAATACAGTCAGGGAGGTGATTATTCGCCCGGCGCAGAGAAATCTTTAAGAATAAAACTCTGATTGATAGTTAATTCAGATAAATGACAGATTAGACTGTTAGCACAGCACTTAGAACAAAAAATAATAACATCAGTGTGTGAGTCTTACAGCAGTTGGTCTCATCCACCAGCTGGGGGCAGTCTGGGAACCCATCACAGATCATGCTGGCTTTAATGCAGACTGTGCTGCCAGGACACTCCCACAGAGCACGCTCAGAGCAGCCTGACACACACAGAAAGGTGAGATCACAAACTTTAACCTGCTGCATTAAACTGTTAAAACATTCGTCTCGATGACTCTGAAATGTCTCACCACAGTTGTCCTCGTCGCTGTGGTCATCACAGTCCAGGTGTCCGTCACAGCGTTTGCTTGCCAGCACGCAGCGACCTGACCTGCACTTGAAGTGGCTTGGAGAGCACTCTATCACCACGAAAACACACATTAAACAGAAGATTTTAGTTTTTGGAGCAGAAAGTCTCAGCGATCGTCTTCAGGACAAACAGAGTGTACCGTCAACTCCGGCCTCTGGCAGCAGGCAGGTTGTGTTTCCTCCCTCCTCTGGAAACTGACTGCAGTCTGAGTCTTCCGGCCACTGCAATCCCACAATGCTGAGCACTGACTCACACTTCTCCTTTGCACTACGACACAACGACCTGCAGGGCGAGAGGGTGAGGACAGCGTGAGAGAAGGAGAGAGGAAAGGTATCTGAAACCACCCAGAGAAATAAAGTGATGATTAACTAGCTGCCTGTGTGCTGACCTGCAGGGCGGCACCCTCTGCAGGCTGACCGGGTCACACTTTGGTACCAGCAGCGTGCAGGCGTAGAACATGAGGTACTGGTAGCAGCCGGTCTGGACCAAAGCGGGGAACAGAGAGGACTCCCAGGACACGGAGCTCTCTCTCTGGGACAGGTGACCCAGGTAGTTGGGGAAGCTGGTGAGGTTGTAGGGCAGATTCATACACAGCTCCAGGCTGATTGGCTCACAGCGAGCTGGGACACAGAGCGCAGAGTCAAGACTAGTACGAGAGGGAAACCTTCCACTCACTTTCAACCACATAATGCACACGACATGACTAACTTCCATTTTTAGGTTTAAAATACATCCAAGCCTGAATCAACTTCAGCCTGTAAGTTAGAAGGTAATTACCTTAAAATATCCAAATAAAAGCTAAGAAGTAAAAAGAATTAAACACACAGTGCAGAATGTTTTTAAAGTCATGTAAGAATATGTGAAAATGTAATTTTAAGTGTGTGGGGACTGATGAGACCATTTCCTCAGGAGCTAAATGTTTCTGCTTCATACAGAATTTCAGCTGCTCAAAGCTCTGGACTTCCTTTATTGTATTCTTCATCTGATAAAGCTCCAGATGTTTTCAGACAAAAACAGGTCTGACCTGCAGACATGCTGACACAATTTTAAAAAAAAACAAAAAAAAAACATGTCATCTGGATGAAGAGGATGTTGTTCCTAAACATGAGGATATGGTTCGGCATTAATGGAGCCTCACAGATGTACCAGTCACTCCTCTGATGGCTTACAACTGTGTGCCGGATGGTCTCTCTCCTCTTTAGCAGTGACAAAAGCAATATTAAACTTCTTAAGTGCTAAATCACAGTAACTCTTTTACTGTCAGAGGAGAAAATTCCAGTCAACTTGCAAAGAAGAGAAGACAAGCTTCACTGGGCTATTCAGAGTATCACATTAGGATATTGGATTCAGAAGGTGCTGCTGTCTGAACATAGAGGCATCACCGCCTGGATTTTACCATCTGTGCACCTCATTACTGTAACTCCTCAAGCATTTTGGGTTAAATAGAAAATTCAACTGGAAACTGAAAGATGAGAGTTTTTTGTAATTTTACAGCCAAAATTAAAAAGTAAATCCAGGTATGATACTTGGGTGATAAAGGGTTAAATGTGACAAGCTTCTCATTGTCAGATTTTTCTTTGTGAGGACAGTTTGTTGATGACTCACTGCAGCTGCTGTTGCTTCGCGGGTCGCACACGGTGTTGCCGCCAGCACACATGGGCTGACAGGTAGTGGCAATACAGCTGGGCTGACCAGGAACACATCCACCCTGACCTGGAAAAACACACACACACAGGTAAGACGCTATAGTGGAAATACTGGAAATAGGATGTTGAAGATGTGTGACAGAGGAGGATTGCTGGGACAGGGTGACATGCAGGCAGAAGGTAAGACTTTACAAAGTGAGTCAAACCAGTCAAAAAGGACCTGATAACTAATGAACTGTTTCTAGCTAGCTTGAAGAACATTCAGTATATATAACAGTTTGGCTCCTGTAACTTATGTCCTGTTTTAAGTTTTCTCCACAGCACCAAGAATCTGCCTCTGTGCAGGAAAACTGCTTTATAAATAAAAGTGTGTTGTCTTGTGGTGACGATTAGGATGTGATTAGCTTTGAAAATGAATTATTATCTTAGTCATTAGGGATCTAAGATTTACCAAGTCACTAATCAGTGTGTGAGATGTTTGAGTTCATCTGAATGATCTTCTGTCTTTTATAACAGCTTTTATGGTCAAAAAGTTAGTTTCTCTGAACTTTCTTAAAGTGTGATTTTGCTTCTAATGACAGACAGACAGACAGAGTCTTACTCTGGTCTACGGTGCAGTTGTCTTCATCGCTGCCATCTTTGCAGTCGTCCTCGCCGTCGCAGCGAAACGCAGAAGGAATGCACTGACCGTTCCTGCACTCCAGCAGACCCTGACTCTTACAAGCTGCAAACACACACACACACTTACTGTAATTGTTGATGAGTTATAGTAACACGTGATTAAGTTGAGTCACCAGTGACACAGCAGTAAATCAGAGTAACTCAGCTGAGCGCTCACAAGTTGTCACGTTTCACTCGGAGTAGAAACCATGTGAGGCAGACTAAACCTTTCTTCACATTCACTATTCAGTCCTTTCATCTATATGTACATTTCTTCCTGATGCAGTTCCATTTTCTTCTTTTAACTGATCCAAAGATGCTGTTTTTTGGTAGTGCACCCCATGAAAGCACCACCAGAGGGCAGTGTGTACCACTGGAAAGTTTTGCTGAGCTCAGTGAGCTGTGAAAATGGGAACAACCAGTAGCAAACAAAGTATAAGTAGTAAATTGTTTAAATTATGAGCGAATCAAGAAAGTTAAACATCTCATTTCTTAGTTTAAATCGAGTCCTTCTGTGGTTGTCTATGGAAAAAGTCAGGAGTTACCATGGCTACTATTTTCCAAATCAATTAAATATTAATTTGAACACAAATTTAGATTAATCACCAGTTGTGCTGATGTCTCAAAGTGTCGTGTTTTATTGTGAGAAAGCTAAGCTAGCTGTCACTCACAGCAGTTGAGTTCGTCGCTCTTGTCCAGACAGTCGTGGTCCCCATCGCAGAGCCAGTCTCTGGACACACAGCGCCCATCACCACACCGGTGCTCCCGGGCCACATCACACACTGTAAACATACAATTAGCTACACTCAGATAAAATAAATAACATGAACAACCTCCAGAGTCTGGACTGAGCTATTGTTCTATTGAATTAACGTAGAGTTTGCAATTGTAATAATGAAATGTGTTTAAGTCTTCCATTATGGTCAGTAAAAGGGTTAGGGTTAGCCATTTCCAGAAAAAGCTAGGTCACTGTGTACAACGTAATTAAAAACTGAAAGCAGTTATTTCCATTACAGTGAAAGCCTTTATTTAAACTATAGGGGTACAAAGACATGATATGAAATGATGAGACTGAGAAATTTGATTGATTTAAATGCTCTAAATGCTCCCTTTCACACACATTTTTCCTATCCTGGATCTTTAGTGTCCCAGAGAGGGATTAGATATTGTTATATCCTTCTGCTGGTGAGGGACATCATTTAGAAGATAGGTGGCTTTAAAGAGGAGCTAAAGTTTGTTCGAGACAGAGGATGAACTGACTGGCTGCACAGAGGTCCAAAATAATATTTTTTAAAAAGTTGATTTTGAGCTCTGAATCATGTAAAGCTACTGTAGTCTATGAAGAACAGAAGTACAGAGGTAAAAATAAGCAGGGCAGCTCCACTTTTAATGAAATTTAGCTTTGTGGTGTTCCTGTAATTTAGCTGACCAGTTAGACTGATATGTTGCTTTGCCTCAGTGCAGGAATGATAACTGGCTTCGATCTCAGACTGTTTATCTCAGCTGACCCCTGAGCCTGGTGATGCTTTCAGCGTGGGTCCTCACAGAGATACAAAAATGTGTGTGTGTGTGTGTGTGTGTCAGATGGACAGGTGGTGGATTCCCCTGGTCCACACTTCGCCTCTCTCTGATTTCACAGCTGATCCCGAGCTGCCAAACTGCGTCACCCTGAGTGTGTGATACTCTGTGATGGATGTGTGTGTGTGTGTGTGTGTGTGTGTGTGTGTGTGGTCTTACCACAGTTGAGCTCATCACTCAGGTCTCCGCAGTCGTCATAGCCGTCACACACCAGAGCGGGCGAGAGACACCGACCCGTGTTACAGTGAAACTCGTCATCTGCACACACTGAGAGAGAGAGAGAGAGAGAGAGAGGGAGTCACATGATCAGCACTGTTTTTTTCTTTTCATTACACTTTTCCTCGTGTTTTCCTTTATCTCATGTTAGATATTTCTCTCCCAGCTTTTCAGTTTTTCTTCAGAGAGGATAATCACGTTCCTGAGAGAGCACAGAGTAAAAAAACAGAAAAGAGACATTTTCTTTTCTTTTCTTCACATTTATGATCGGTTAAGTCTAGCCTCTTTTGCACTTTCTTTTGTCTTTAACCTCTTAAAACCCTAAAAATTATAAATAGTTCTAAATACTAGAAGATATACATTTGAAATCAGCTCTCTCATGTCCCTGCAGTTTCTCTGTTATAAAATTTCCACAGGGAATGTGAAACAGGTAAAGACTCCAAATAAAGGATGTGAACTTCAAACTAACACGTCACAGGAGACCTGATGAATGTTGAACGGTTAAACTGTCTCATGTTTAATCTTCTTGTTCTCTCCCTCCTGTCCTCTTCAGTTCTTCCTGTTGTGTTGGTTTCTCACTTTATAGCTGTTTGTCGTTCTTCCTTCATTCGTTGTCATGTGTGACTTTTACAGCCACATAAACCTCTGCTGGTTAAAAGAAGGCTGGGGTCACAAAGAGGGAGAGAGACATTAAAAGACAAAGAGAAAACTCTCTCTCTCCCTCCCCTTTTGCCTTTCTGATAGTCGCTGCCTATAGATTCTTTATATTACCATGGCGACCACCTTTCTGTGACACACAGAGCGACCATACCACTGTCATCCACTCAATCACCTGCAAACACCATGACGACGGGCTGAAACGTGTCCTGCTATTTACACAGACCACAATACAGTGTGTGTGTGAGTGTGTGAGTGTGTGTGTGTGTGTGTGTGTGTGTGTGCATGTGTGTGCATGTGTGAGTGTGTGTGTGTGTGTGTGTGTGTGCTCACCACAGTGTGTTTCGTCGCTCCAGTCATCACAGTCGTTGTAGCCGTTGCACACCAGTTTCTGAGGGATGCAAATCCCCGTCGCACACAAGTAATGATCTTTCCCGCCACATACGGCTGCCAACCAATCAGAGAGAGAGTACAGCAGTGATGTACAACAACAATATTTATGATGTATAAAAAATTGCAGTCCCTCTAATGTCCACTTGGCCAATAGAGATACTGTTTTCAGTCACGACCAGAACTATAACTTAATGAGAGACAGAGACAGAAAAAAATATGAATGCAGATGTAAATGAAGCCTGTAAGGGTCATTCTATACTGGCACTGCCTCATGAACAACATTGATGTGAAAACTGACATCATGTCCACTTTTTGCTAACTCTCATGTCTTCAGGTTGTGTACCTCTTAGTTTTTGTAAGCTGGCACGATGTGGTTTGAAGCCGGTTTGAAGACATGAATGTCTGACTGTGTTGCTTTTTACTGCAGTTTTAATAATGTCTCAGTACTCATTATCAGAAGCTCAGAGTTTCACAGATATACAGACGGAGAAGTTGTAAAAGTTTGAATACATGAGACTTTGTGGAAAAAAGACTTTGGCTACATGCATCGTAATGGCTAGCGTAAATGGATGCAACTGTGTATACTGTATTTACTGGTGACTTCAAGATCTCACCTGAAAAAGTTCAAACCCAAATCATTTTTACTCAACGCAGTAACCAGCAGATTAACTGTGAGAACAGGGCGTCACAGACTGTTTTCATACAGGTTGTGGAGTTCCACAAGGCTCTATCATTGGTCCTCTACCTTTTATTCAGATTTGAATCATATTCTTCTCTAAGTCCATTTCCACAAACTCGCATTTTAAAATTTCCAACTTTACAGGAGAAATTTACATGTTTACTACTTGTTACAAAAATTGTTCAAAAACTGGTCTCTAACGATTATAACAACATTACAGGTGTAAATTTCATTCACCTTTAAGAAGTTTAAGTTTAAGGTGGATGGTAGCTGCTAGGCTTCACTTCAGCAAACTGGAGTTCCTGACCTGGACCTCTAGATTGAGTTTGGAGCATTTAGAATGTTTTAATGAAATTATCTGAGCTAATACGTTAGCTGGTTGGCTAATTTTTCCAACTGGCAGTCCCTGAGGTCTGAACTCCAGTTTTGGTGGGTGAAGGATTTTATGTGTGGTTTGTACTCACAGGGTTTCCCTTTAATCTGTCGCGGTGTGTAGCAGGCAGATGACGTGAGGAGACCTGTTGGCGAAGGTGATGATGGTGATGACGGTGGTGACAAAGCAGAGGTGGTGTTGCTGAACTGGGAGCAGCGCAGGAAGTCAGGCCAGGAGGCGTTGAACATCTGTAGGACTGGCTCGCAGCCTTCTCTCGCTGCCTCGCAGAAAGACGCGCAGGGCAACACGACCGTCCTGCACACACACATACACGGACGTCAGGGAGCAGTTAGTTGGTAGCATCATTAAAACATTAAAAGTCCCATAATCCTCCTGTCAGAGGTCCTCTGGAGTTGAAACCACTGACACTGAAAATGTGTGTGTGCGTGCATGTGTGTGTGTCCTCTAATTTTGGAGGGTGTGAGGGTGTTATTATTAGCCATATACACACATACAGCTGCTGTCCCACTTACTGTGTGAACAGCTGAGTTTCATGTTCTTGTTTGTGTTTTATAGCTGAGGAAGACAAAGTTCTGTCTTTGCTGAATGTGCTGGAACTGAAAGACAACATTCGCATTAGAGATTGAAAGTTTAGGTAAACTGAGAGAAGCTGCTTGGCACTGTGCAGGCTTTTAAAGAAGACCTGAATATTTTGGTACCTCCAACATTCCTGATGCCTCAGCATCGGGTCACCTGACAGCTCTGGAGAGATACACTTTATTCTGTGTCTTTGATATCAGACTGTAGCTTGCTGCTATAGTTTGGTTGTTGTCAGCAGCAGCTGGACATTCGCTGAAACTAATCCAACATGCTGTCCTGCTGTTTGAACAAAGCATCATGACAGTCTGGCTTTTGCGCCGTGTGTTGCTATAACGCAGTGTGCAGAGCAAAACGAGGACAGGGAAGAAGAAACGCTGTTTGCTGTTATTTAGGCATTTCACTCTGGACCGAGTTTGCACCTGGAGCCTCTGGCACTGTGCTAAAAGCTGAAACTGAGACATAATCAGGGCACCACCTGTTTGAGCGTGCAGCGCGCTGACGGTTTATTAATGCCCTGGGATCTCTCCTCGCCCTGAGCAGCAGAGCAGCTGGATAGTGTTGCTGATGAGAACATTTGACACTGCAATCAAACAGCAACCTAACACTGAGCTCTAATTGTCTAATTATGAGTTTTATGAGTGTCCAGAGACGACTGTGATATCTGAGAAACAGATAAGACCATATTTCAATCTTCTCAAAGTTCCACTCAGGGTTCAGACTGCTTTTCTAGTCACAGCAAAGAAGCTAACAGATAATATAATGGACAATCTGTGGTAATAAGTAAAGGAGCAAACATCAGCTTCAGGTTCTGGACAGATTAAAATATGTGCACATGTTGTGTATTGAGAACAAGCAGATTGCAAATAAACAGCTTGCACAGTGCAGCAGGACTTGTTTTTTCTCACCACCTTTCTCTTAATATAAATAGTTTTTATATTTTGTAGTTTTTTATGTTTGTCGTCTGGTCAGAGCGGCCCACTAGCTCACATCAGATTCTTCAATCTTCAATCCCCGATCAAGTCCAGAAAGGTTGACACTGATGACCTCCACAGCAACGAGCTGCTCATATGGAAACTGGAGAGGCTGCGAAATAGGCCAAGTAAGGTCTGTGTATGGAAACAGCTGACTGTAGGTTTGTGTGTGTGTGTGTGTGTGTGTGTGTGTGTGTGTGTGTGTGTGTGTGTGTGTGTGTGTTACCTGTTGTGCGTGCCGTCAGCTGCGATGCACTCGGGCAGAGCCAGCGAGCAGCCGAAGAGCATGATGTGTCTGTAGCATGAGAGTCTGCTGAGGTAGCTGAAGAACCTGAAACACACACGCTGGCGTTCAATCACCGCTGGGAGCTCAGCTAACACTAATCTACTCGTCAATTCATTTATGAATCGTTTGGTTCATTTAAATGTTAAAAGTAATGAAGCCCTGACATGACACAACCTGAGGTGATGCCTTTAATTGTGTTGTCTTCTTTTCAGTATGAAATAGCTCTCTGTAGATAATTCAATGACTTTTAGTGGAAGTAACTGTTACCTTAGCAACATGTCGACCTCTGAGCTCTTCACCACGGCGACGGAGGAGGACAGCCACGTCTGATTGTAGGGCAACATGTGACACTGAGGCTCCACGATCAGCTGGCAGCTACCTGCACAGAGACAGCTGGTCACGAGGATCAAACCCTGAACGCTGCCCCTACAGGCTGCTGTCGCCATTACAGCCTTGTTAAAAAACAACGTGAGATTTGTACCTAACAAACGTCTTTTTTCTTGCTTTTGAAATCTGATTTTATTTAGGACATGCTTATGTTATAGTTTGTAATATTTTATGCTTCTCAACAAAGACTTTTTGGTGCATATTTGGTTTTCACAGATCTTTGTTTTATTAGTGATATTTCACTTCATTGTTGCCCATGAAGTGATGTGTTTGGTGGACGTTGAGCAATACCAATGTCGTTGTTGTGTTTTGTTACCCAGATGGAAGCTGTGCTTAGTGTGAGAGAAGTGGCATAAAAACCTAATTCTAGATAGAAACATGGGTTATTACTGGCTTAGTATCCTCACTGTTTGATAGAGCTGTCACAGACTCAGATCTTTGCTGCTAGCTGTCTGCTAGACTTCACCTCAGCTAACTGGAGTCCCTGAACTGGTCCCTTGGATTGTGTTTGTTCTGTTGGAGTCTTCTGGAGCATTTTAATGGCTGCTCTGGAGTTAATTGCACCAGCAGAGTCTGGTGGCTAAAGTTTGCTGATCTTGTGAAAATGATGGCAAACAACACTGAGACTTCACCAAGTCCAAAACCAGCCGGTGAAACTCACCGTGTTCAGATTTGAATCCTCTGAAATCTAACCTGTCGCTGGAGTCAGGCAGGTGGTTTATATTTTTTACACCTGTAGCTCCCGTAACTCCTGAACCATTTGGTCAATTGAAAGAATTCCAACGGTTCCTGAAAGCAGTGAAATTCGGGTCATTACAGTAATCCCAGGCACGGTTTTGCAGCAGTCAAAGGTTGAGTTGTAAGTGAAGGAGTGTGATGGAGCTCTACAGGAAACAGACATTTTATCAGACATTTGAGTTTTTACTGTGTCTGTTTATTATTTTGTTTTTGCTGTTTGCTGTTGTTCTCTGGGTTATTTGCCAAGAGTTGGATGTGACGCCCTACTTGGAATTACCATAATAACCCTAATAACACTGAGCAGTCAAATTCAATTCAGTTTAATTTATGTAGCTCCACATCACAGCCGCCAATAACAGAGAAACCCCCAACAATCAGACGACCCCCTCTGAGCAAGCACTTGGTGGGAAGGAAACACTCCCTTATAACAGGAAGAAACCTCCGGTAGAACCAGGCTCAGAGGGGCAGCTATCTGCTATGACCAGTTGGGGAGAGGAGAGGATAGCAACCAAAAAAAGGAAGTGACTGAAACATCAGGGAGGTTCCCAGACTGACTGTTAGGGACAAAGTAAGAAGTGCAAACATCTGGTGAGCTGAGCTGCTGCTCCTTCGGAGGAGCCAGCCAATCAGTTTTGGCATCTGATCAGGATGTCCTTTAGAGGTTTTTGGGGACATAGGCAAGAAGGGTAGACTCAGAACTCAGTGGAGAGATTATATAGTAACTGGAAAACATTGCTAGCTTAAAGAATGACTAGAATAACCTGCTGCCACAGATCCCCAAAAGAAAATGGATGGACAAAGGAATGGACGTCTGCATGGATGGATGCTTACAGAACCACTGTAGGCCAAACTAATGCCTTCCAGGATAATTAAGACCATCCTTCTGAGATTTTTAGGGGCAAATAACTTAGTAAGATAACAAATAACTAATAACAAATGACAGTAAATTGAGGTTTTTCTGTGTTTAAACCTCGCCTGTAATTGGTTGGATTGTCCATAGTTGGATGTATCATTGTCAGTGCTTTAAGAAGACACTTGTAGCTAACATTAGCATGACAAACAGTCAGGTAACACCACCGACACCTTCAGGGCCTAACTTGTTGTCTCAGTGGGAGAAATCTGAGTTATCAGAGAGTCGGTTCATCACTGAGCGTGACCTTTTTTAACAAGGTGGCCGAACTGGGCAGGAGGTCAAACATCCACCAAATCGGTTGAGTGTCCAGTGTCCAATCAGAGCGCAGGACAGACTGAGGCTCATTAGCATTCACCTCGACTGCACATTAATACATGGGAACAGAGAGAGAGACACTGAAGGACAGCAGAGGAACAGAGAGAGACAGAGACGAGGGGAATTTTAAAATAGCAACGCAACAAACGATTTATCAGCACAGACGCACACACACACTCTTGCTCAGCCCATCAGGTCAGTAGAGGAGAGTAGAGGACAGCAGATCTGAATGCAGCTCATCCTCTGCAGCTCCTCTCAGGTATCAACTCGTCCAGTTGACACTAATGGAGCCTAATAAGATTTTACTGTTTGACGGGAAAGGACACAACAACAACAACAGACAGACGGATAGCAGGAAGGACACAGACTGCAGAGGACTGTGGGATTTGTAGTTCATCCTTAGCCATGGCATTACTCAGGTCTTTTAAAAGCTGCGTACGTTTCCCACAACTCCCTGCTGCTTCCATCTTTCCTGCTCACACCTGATACCTGTGTTGGGCGCAGAGGCGGTGCTGCTCGGCCAAGCGGTGCTCAGTGATGTCACAGAGGCAAGCCAATCAGGGGGCGTTGTGTATGGCTGAGTGGGCAGAGCCTGAGAAGAGGTCGCCGGGGGAACGCCGGTGGTGGCGGCAGGTGTGCTGTCACTGCGGTTCTGCGGTGAATACGTGACGGTTTCCACCGTGAATGAGGAGGAGGGGTAGGGGTCACTTGTGCTGTTGCTGTGGTAACCAGGGTTGCTGTCGGCGATGGGTTTGGGTGAGGGGAGGAGGCTGGGGTCCAAGTGAGTGCTGCCAAATATACCTGCGGAGGAAGACGCAGGTATCAGCCAATCATAGGAGGCGGTTCAGGTGTGATTCTGAACCACGCTCATGAACCAGACGTCCATGAGCGTGGTTTCAAGGATTCAGTTCATGAACGAATGAGTGCTGTGTGGTGTCACACTCTGGATCCACATTTTTCCACAAAAAGTCTGAAATTTCAAATAATTTTAAGGAATTAATTTGACAATTTAATAATTTAGAAGATATAAAAGCTAAAAAGTGCTCTCCTTTCACAGAAACCTAAATGTCTGTATTCTCCAGGCGTGGTCACATTTAACCTAAAAGTCCATGAACACACTGACTCTTTTCTACAGGTGTGTCAATAATAAAGGACCCCAGAAGCAAAATTCTCAGTTATGGCGAGAACGGAAAATTCCACAAAATGAAGGGACAGGAATCCCAAGTTCTTAATGGAAAAGAAGCTTTTGAGTTGAAAAATGTGTTCCCCTCTCTTCTTTTGAGTCTCATTTCTCTTTTATTTTGAAGGTCAGGTCCTCTTTGGCTTTCTCTGTTTTCACTTCCTGCCTTTTTTCTCTTCCTGTCTTGAATATTGCCTTGACTGACTTCACCAGTTCCTTGTTGTCCCTCGCCCTGCTGGTGTGTGGTTACAGTGCATCTTACAGTGTTGATCTCACAGTGAGTCTCTGTTGTTGTGGGTGCATTTTGGACCCCACCCCTTCCTCTCTTCCTCCCTTTGTTACTTTAGAGTTTTTAAAGCACTGTTTTTCGTCAACTCCCCGGCCTTTATGAACTTGAACAACCTGACATTTCCGGCAAAGAAAAAAAAAAACTATTAATGAGACAGCACAGCCGTGTCAGACAGATCTGGTTACCATGGTAATCTTTTTACATATTTTCTGTCACACACAGCCGTGGGTTTCATCATTTGCATTTCTGGTATAAATGTAACAAATGAGTCACTGACAGATCATCGGCTTCACCCCCTCAAACACTACACACCGAATTACTGCCGACATGTGTGAGATTCCTCTCAGCTCTGGTGGAAACAAATCAAAATAGGAATTTTCATTTTGCACGTTTGTTACATCGGTTTATGACAGAGACGGCTTCGCATATGTGAAGGAACATGCATGCATACATAAGTCATGCACTTGGAGGCTGTTTTTTTGCAGCGTAAGGAGGGGAGTGGGTGGTCGAATGTGTGTGCTGTAAATATCAGTGGGTACGTGTCCCAAGTGTCTCCCTGAAATCTACACCACATGACCGTGAAACAGGCCACTCATCACTGTATATAAATAATATAGCTACTGATAAACAGCTACTGAAGTTCTGCCTACAGACACAGATCTCAGGTCAGCCAGTAAGTCAAAAATGAATTTGAGTGGTCTCTGTTTGACTGAGCAAAGCGGCACCTGACTTCCATCAAATAAATAAATAAAACTGGTGCCAAAGTGTAAGTCCCACAGCTGGAACCATTAATCAGAGAGAATGCCACAAGAAATTCAGGAACAAAATCAAGAAATGGAGCCCTGGGATAGATAGATAGACCTGCCCAGGTGTACCCTGCCACCGGTTCTGTCACAGCTTGAATAGGATGGGTGGATCCAAAAATGATAGTCGATGGTTTATCAGACTGCAATTTACCGAAAGCCCTCCTTCATTTGCTCTGTGCTCAGGCTGTTTACCTGCATGCAGCAGACCCCTTTCAAAATCATTGGTCAGTAGATCTCGAACTACAAATATGGTTTTCAGACGGTGAGCTGGTGTGAAGGACCAGAGAAAAACTCTCTTTAATTTGACTAAAACTGAACTCATCATTTTTTATTTGTTGATTAGATTAAAAAAAACAAAAAAATATTAGGCCTGATTCCTTCCCCCCACGCCTGCAGCAGATACAGGAGCAGATATCTGCAATAACCAGGAGTACTAAAAGCTGTCGGTGTGATTGGTTTCCTGCTGCGCTTAGCAAAAAGTTCACCTCACGCCCCTGAGGAGGACACATGTGAGGCTGTGGGCTGCTGCTTTTGATAAAGCTCACAATAACACTCTGAAAACTTCTGCTGCTGCTTGTGGAGACTCAACAACACCATCCAACAGTGAGAGCCAGGTGTGATGCACACACAGCGTGACTGTGGATCATCGTTCAGTCAGAGGCTGAGAAATAAAAACTGCTTTAGAGTGAATGTGAAGGATCTCACTCACAGCCTCACATTAAAGCCCTCCGAAAACAGACGGAGGCAAACAGGAGGTACTGCAAAGACCATTAAGTGTGTAATGGGGAGAGAAGCCACACACACACACTTTCCATTTGTGTGCAATGAGTCGCGAAAGAGACAAAAGAAAAACAGCTGCAGAGGGAGAAGAAACCAACGAAGAAGAAAGAGGAGAGGAGCTCTCACTGCGAGGAGAATGAAAATAAGTTCTCAAATTTTCTGTTAGTGTAAATTTAAAAAGTTTATTCATTCAGACAATGTTTGTGATTTTTGTGTATGTGTGTGTGTGTGTTCAGAAAGAGAAATAAGACTGAATACAATACATTTGAGAAAGAAATCAATCATCAAAGCTGCCACGAGAAAATGAAGAAAGGAAGGAAAATCCAGTCGAGGAAGAGAAATGATGGGGGGGAGACTGAAAAGGTGATGGAGGTGAAGACGATAGCTGGGGGAGGAGGAGGAAGATGGTGAAGGTCTGGATGGACAGATGCTGCCGCGTCTCTTTTACTACCTGCGTAAATATTTGAAATTCTTTCAGTCTGATCCTCATGCTGATTGGCTGAGGGACTCCCTGCTGTCATGGTGACACACATGCACACTTCGCCTCCTACACGCATCAATCTGTTCACTGTGCCTCCATCATTCCCCCCTTATCCCTCTGTAGCTCCTCTTCATCGAGAGAAAGGAGGGATGAAGGAAGAAAGGGGATGACTCAGGGGAAAGAAGGAGGATGTAAGAGCGACGGAGGGAAAGATGGAAACGGATAGAAGCAGGGAGGAAACTAAACTGACGAAAGTAAAAAGAGAAATAATGAAATAAAAGACAAATAAAAAAAGAAGGAATGATGGTGTGAATGGGATGAAAAAAGAAGGAAAAAGGGAGGAAAGAGACAAAGAATCAAAAGGACGGGTGGAGATTAGAGGACAGAGAAGGAGGGAGATGGAGTGATATCAGGGTCATGAAAGACTGAAAGTGAAGGGTGGAGAGTCTTTGTCAGGTCACTGAGAACACCTCTGACCTCAGAGGTCATCAGCCAGACTGTGAGTTTGTGTGTGTGTGTGTCTTTACCAGTGAGGACCAGGACGAGCAGCAGGAGGCCAGCAAGCAGGCTCACGGTGGGAATCAGGATGTAGAGGAGAAGGCGAAGGTGATTGGTGGAGCCCAGCTTGTGGGGACACGCCTCCCCGCCCATCCTCGCCTGGGGTCCTCGAGCCAGAGTCTTTGTGGGACACAGAGAGACATTCAAGGACTCATAAAATACCAGGATCCAGGTTATCAGAGCACAAAAGAGGAGGCTTCTGGCTCTATACTGTCCATGTTTAGCCCCGCCCCCTTCTTCCACTGAAGGTTATTTTTACAGAGAGCAGAGGTGTGGGTGTGGGTGCGGGTGCTCGGGGTGTTTCTGCCCTCTCAGAGTTTCCGTTGGACACGCCGAAGTTATTTTTGAAGAGATATGACAACGAGCCAACACCTGACACCACACAGCAGCCCCCCTGCTTTAAACACTGCTCACTCCACCACCCTGTCTCTCTCTCTATGGAGCTGCTCTGTATAATGTGCTGATTGGCTGATTGGCTGATTCATTACCACAACCTCTGCTGTGCATGTGTGTCTGAAAGAGTGTGTGAAAGCTGCAGCTTGAATGATTTTCTTTTTATTGCATGACAATGATAACAAGAAGCTCACTGTTTGGGTTAAATAAAAACAAAACAAAACATGCACGTTATGTACATCTTACACCAAAGACCTTTCGGCGAGGACTTTTATTTTGAAGGGTAAAACTAAGTAAGGAACAGATCAGAATAACAACAGCTTGGAGTACGATGTGAATCATATATATTTAATCTCTGCAACATTGTGGCTATTTAGAATTGAGCTATTTGTATATATTTTGTAATTTTATTTGAATTTTATTTATTTCAGTCAGTTACTGTTCATATGTCTTGGAGCAACTGAAATCACATAATCCTCAGGCATTAATAAAGTAAGTTCTTAAAACTATTCATATTTATTGGTTCTGATATTTTCTGATGCCTGGTATATTTATATCATCAAAAACACTCAGTTTACTGTCACACAACATGAAGAAAACACAGTTTAAATGTCAGTTTTCTACAACATTATCATGTTCTTAATCTTACTAATGTTTTTATTTAAGGAAAAGAGTCAAAAATAATAAAACTTTCTGATCAGATGTGAGTAAACTGTTTGTTTTGTTTTGTAAATCACTACATGATTATTTTAATTATTAGCTGTAGTTATTAAACTTGCTTTAATTCTTCCAGTACTACAACTATCTGTTAATAACTAAGTTTGTAATCATTTAGTCTCCGCAACATCACAAATTTATTGATCAGGGGGACGGTGACAACCGTGTTTAGAAGATAAACGAGTGCACATCATCAGGTCTGAGAGCTGAGCGTGTGTGTGAACTTTCAGCTGTTTTCTGGATCATCTTGTAGAAACAGAGACGTCAGCCCCCCGAGGAGCTTCAGCTGGAGCCACGGGGCTGTTTGAAGCTTCAGTCTTTATTCTACAATTAATATGAGTTTTTAAATTTTACATCAGAATAAATCAAAGTCTTTATGAATAAACAGAGATCCACTAATCACCCAAACATGATCAAATCTAAGGTGCCACGTAGAAAGAAAATGAAAGTCTTTAAGGAGAAATTAAAGTTATCAGTGTTATTAATAAAGAAATGAAAGTGTAGCTGCTGTTTTCTGAGTGCAGTTTTATAGATCACAGCTCACATTCGCTGTGAACTCTACACAGACGGAAATCACTACAAGCGGGACATTAAAAGTCAGATATTGGAACAACATCCTGTTTCCTAGTCTTAGGAGCTTGGAAAGAAAAGCTGGATTACCGAGAACCTTCACAGACATCCTGTTTCCTACATGCTTCATGCTCCTGAGCACACTTGTGCCCTCAGGTAAATGTTACAGCAGGAGAAAAAAGTGCACTGACTTTTGCACAAATGTGACAATAACATAAAAAAGTTAAGCAGCTGATTTATTTTCCGTTTAGAAAAATCAATCTGTAATTATTTCTGTGACAGGTTATTTCCAGCAGAGATGACTCAATGAGATTTGACTGAAATAAAACAGAAATAAAAACATATTTGTGTCAGTTTTCTGTTGACACTTCTCTGATTAAAGCCTTGAAATATCTTTGAAGTGTTGCAGAATAAGAAGAGTCTGCTGCAGCAGCAGCACAGAGAGGCGGAGAGGACAGAGGACGGACACCAAGGACAGCAGCAGCAGCAGAAGCGAGGACAGAGGTAGAGAGAGCTCCGCAGACAGCGGGGACACAGAGAGAGAGAGAGCGAGGGGGGCACTCACCGCCGCAGTTCCCGCTCCGCTGAAGGTGACACGCGGGCAGGTCTCCAGCCGCGCGGACAACATGACCTGCTGCTGCCCGCCGCCGAGCGCGAGACCATCCCTCTGTCTGCTGCCCGCGAGCTGCTCTGCTAACTAACCGGGCACGAGACACGCTGGCTCCGCCCCTACCCCGCCTCCTCCCCCTCCGCTGTGTACTGTCACACAGCTCAGGTCGTGCCCACGTGAGGAGGTCTTAACGTGGGATTAAAGCTCCTGGATTCAGGTGCAGGGCCGGAGCCACGTGCCGCCCTGAGCGCCAGCTTCAAAGCTGCTGCCGCACATATGCGCTCCTTAGCAGGGGGTACCCCCCAACGGGTCCGAGACACCTCCGAAAGTTCTGTCAGGAATACAAACACAAATCAGACTCTGAACTCTCTGGTTACATCTGCATCCACCTGGGGAAGTGGCAGGGAGAGGGTGGATGGGTGGGTGGAGATGGGTCTGACCTGGAGACAGAAGCAGCATAGAGAGTCTGAGATGGGTGGAGTTTGCTATCATAGGATGGAGGTAAACAGGTGCATTAATTAAGAGTATTAAGAGGTGCCCCAGTTTCAACAGCAGGGGCGTTTTCAGGAGTTTTTCAGAGCTGTGACCCATCAGTGAGGAGTGGAACCCCACAGAGGCTGTCTGTGCTCGCTTAATGTTTCAAATGCTAAAAAAAAAAAAGGCTGACAGCACCCTTTACAACATACATGTAACGTATTCATGATGTTAACTTGTAATAATGTTTCTTTTTTGATGACTATGATGGTCGTAGTGATAGTTACGATCTTCTATAATGTAACTACAATGTTGCAGATAAATCTGTTGTGTGGTGATTTTGTCACCAGCTGTTACAAACTCAGATGGGGAAGAAATGGTTTTAACCACGCATGGAGCTCCTCCTGTAAACATTCACCATGATACTGGAACAATGTGGTGTTGCATCAACACATAAGCTTCAGTGAGAGGGGCGTTTCCTGAAACTTTGTTTTAAAGGTCACAAATGGGGGATTACAAACGAGCAAGGAGGGGCTCACAGGAAGTCAGAACATTAAAAAAAAAAAAGAAGGTGGTTGGTGTAAAGTGATGGACATAGTTTTTGTTTCTGAACTGAAGCCAGCACAGAAGTGCATCAAAGCCTCTGATTGGAGAGCAGGCACGTGCAGAGGGGGGGGCGGAAGGGGCTTGAGCACCCGCCCCTTTCCTGATGGGTGCCCCAAGTGCCCTTTTGTTGAGGCAATTTTTTTTTTAAATTTTTAATTATTTTTTTTTAAAATGTGTGTGCGTGTGGAGTCCTGTCTGTGCCCCTCAACAATAATATTTAACTATTAATCACATTTTTGCTAAATAAAAGGATCTGGCTTGCATCAGTCACATGATCACCATTAACCAATGATCGCCCTTGACGGCAGAACGCGCTGGTTACGAGCCGGGAACGAGCTCACAAAGTGCACGCGCATTTTTTGCGGTCCGGAGCTGTAGGAGAAACACAAATTACCTCAGACACACAGACTGATGCGACAAAACCAGTAAGTAGGTGTACAGCGCACACTGTAGTCTACAGCACACAGAAGTATTAGCTTGTTACGTACACGTTTTTAAGCTGTCTTGTGGCAACTGACGAACTGAAACAAATGAGCGTGCTGTGTGTGCAACAGCGCGACAAACTTTACCTGTCCTTTTATTAACTGCACAAGTAGTGCTGGTCATAGCTGCTGGCTCACTGGGTAAGGCTGTCATGGGTCTGTAGCTCTGTCACCGTTTTAGGGAACATATTTAGTTTTAAAGTAAGTTACAGGGCTTTTCCTGCCTTTCTGGAGGGCTTATATTTCACTTAAAACGATCTAATATGCATGTCCACATAATAATAGATTATTATAATTATAATATTTAAAAAAACACGCTGTATTTTAAAGAACATACATTAAGAAACAGATTATATTAGATTTATATTTTAAATAAGACAAAATGCTGATTTTACAGCAGCAAAATTATTGTATCTCTACAGTTTAAAAATGTTGCTTTATTATTGTAGCTCTAGTAATAAATAATAAGGGAAGGATTGTGGATCAGCACCATGATGGAAACTTGTGCCCACAGTATATACAGTATTCTGAAGGAGGTCTAAAATGTCACTGTGTGTGCGTGCATGTGTGTGTTTTATGTATATGGATTTTTGAATTATTACTCATAATATAACATTGTCCAGACATGGCTGGTAAGGACATGAGGAGGAAACAGTAGGAGCTGTGTGAGGCTACTAAAGGCAGTGGATCCCTCAGCAGCTGGATTACAAAGAGCACAGGTAACATTAACACATGTACCAGTTGTTGGAGAGGTATTCCAGTATAAAAATAATAATAAGCACAACTGAAATGTTTTGCTTCTATAACATTTTTCTGTCATCATTTTATTATAGATTAAGTGTAAGAGTTGTTAAGTGTGGATAATTAAATAATAGTTTATTGCAATAGCAGTTTGTGCCTTGTTCTCAGATGGACAGCAAGTGGAGAGTGATAGATGAAATGAGGGGATGGAAGGAGGAAGAGAGGCAAAGAGTGATTCACAGGCAGGGTCTAGTTTATTTCTCAGTTTTTTGTTGCCTTATGGTTTCAAGCGCTGTCACCAATCTTTGCATTTTGTTATTATCTCATGACACTTGTTTAATCAGCTACCATCTCTCCTATGGACTTTTTACAGTCTACAGTCTCAGAGCAACACAGCCCTGCCCTCCAGCACTATCAGCAGCAGGAGCAGCAGCAACCCCTCAACAGCAACATTGTACCCATCAGGTAAAACAAAGGATACATTTGCTTTGCCTCACAACAGTGATATAGTATGATGCGATCCCATATTAGATTCTTGATGAATGTGTGTTGTTGTTATTCAGCCTGGTTCAATGTGCCCCTTTTTAGCTTTGAGCACCCGCCCCTATAAACGTCTCTGCACGGCCCTGTTGGAGAGCAGAAAGACTTGTGCTTATTGAACTCTGCTCCTTTACTCAGTGACCTCATTAAGTCTGAATGATTTCACGAGTTTATCATTTGTGGTATTCAGCTCAAACTGAGTGAAACAGGAAGTTCAGAGAGAGTGTGCTCGTTGCACGTCGTGTCCTTGGTCTCACGACGTCCCTCTCTCACCACGTCCAGTTTCTCAAGGCAGCTTGAGGCTTCATTAACCAATGAGTGACATCACTTATGTACAGTCTGTGTACAGAAGACATTTACATTTATTTTGATGCTGAAAAGTCATAATCCTAAAACTTGTAGTATGAAGATATACAGCAGTACTTATTGTACTCAAGACTCATATTTGTGATATGATGGGATCATAACTTTTGATATCTTAACCTTTGCATCGCTTTAATATTGCAGCTGAAGGTGGTTTAAATTACTCTGCTGAGAAGCTTAATACAAACATAAATGGGTGTAACCACGGTGACGCAGCCCATTAGTTTATGTTTTTCCCTGTGATTTCACACCGTATGTGATGAGCGAGCGGTGGATCTGACTTTGAAAGCTGCAGAGTAGCCAAGAGGCGTTTTCCTGTTGACTTCCTTATAACGGGAATGTTTTTGAAACAGCAGAACTGGCGTTCATACTTCAGCATTAGTTTGAAGAGCGGGCGTGGTCTGACTAACAACTCTGAAGGTTACAAAGAAGCTCAATTAGAAAAATGAACACAGGTGGGGTTTTTTGTTTCATTTCGATTTATTTTTTAAGTCTTTAGGAAAAAAGAATGAAAAACATGAAAGAAAAGAAACTTTAAATTGTTTTGCTTTAAACATTTCAGCATGAATATTAGACAGTTGAGTTCCAGTATCTGATGGATTCCTCACAAAAATGACTCTAGGAGATTTATTTCAGATTTTTCCAGTCAGAAACTTCCTGTTGTTCATTTTGTACTTTAAACTTACACAAACATAAAGATTACACATTAGGGAGAATAATGGTAGGTACATTAATAAGGAAATGCATTTAAAGGGAACCAAAGAAATCAATAACTACAACTTAAGTGTTGTTGCGGCGTCAAAATGTTCATCTCTTATTTTCAATTTGAACTTGAAACACATTAAAAAACAATTATGGAGAATATTAAAGGTCGATTAGAGGTTTACCAGGATGAAAACAGGAATCATTAGGATGTGTTTGTTGTTGCAGCATCAGTCTCTCTACTACAACCTCAGTTTCACGTGTGCATGCTTTCTGTGCAGGCATGCACACACATCAGTGAAGACACCCACCCAGGACAGGAGGAGCTGGGCTGCAGGTGGGCACAAAGCAGCTTCTAGACACAGAAGCTAATGTATGCAGATTAAACCAGTTTAAATATCGCCCCACACTGATGTGTAGTGAGGCATGAGCTGAATTCATGGCCTGCCTGATCTAACACTATGCTCCATGTCAGTGTGCATGAAACTGATGATGAGAGAAACCCAGTGGTTCCCAAATCTTTATTTCTGGCCCAGTTAAACCAGCACCACTAAACAGACCCAGTCTCCAAAGGCTCCAACAGCATAAACACAGCCTAGAGGTCCAGTTGAGCTGGCAGCTATTGCCATCTGTCAATCACAGAGACCACGCCCCCACTAATGCAAACTTTAAGCCTTTAAACAGGTGACACATAGTAAGAGCCAACAACCTTACGGTTGTGATGAAAGGGTAGAGACAGCATACTTTGAAAAACAAGAATATAATTTAAATCAGAATAAAAAGTAGAGGATCAATGATGGAGCCATGTGGAACTCCACAAACACAGTGACGCCCCTTTCAGGTTTTTGATATTCTCAATGACCTTGTTGGTTACAGCATTTCTGTACATGTGTTATGAAGAGGGAAATTAGCTAAAGAGCCCAAAACTATTTTAATATCAGATTGTAAACATATTTATTTCTGTAATGTTAGACAAATTAACAAGGGACTGGCTCACTGGAGCCTCAAGGGACATTAGTTAAACTGCAGTGCTGCTTAGTTTGGGAACCACTGGATCAGGATCAGGCCAAATAATTTGACCTTTTTTCACATAATTGAAATATTTGGTAGGTAGCAGAGGGGAAAATCACTTTCCCATAAGTTTTGATCAGACTTAGTCAATCATGCCTGTTACCATGGTCACTGTGTCACATCAGATTATTCCAGAGTCACAAAGTCTTACTTTATGTAACGGAGTGACAAAGGACCACACGTAGCTCATCTTTCACAACAATTTAAAACAGTCAAACTTAACAAAGCAGCTATTTTAATGTTTTTCTTCACTGCTTTCATCTGTTTTAGACTAAAAAACAATAATCAAACTTTTCACTGAATGAAAAAGGAGAAACTTCCTTTTGTTCTGAAACATGAGGCAGCGTTGTGTTGAAAGTTCTAACCATCCAACCTAACCTAAAGCCACTGCTGCTATGGTTAACACAAGGTTCGCAAGGGAAGACTTGCAGCGAGCGTCTGAATGGCAGCAGGAAACAGAAGCTCGCACGTCACCGTCTGCTCAGGCCGACTCCTGGAGGTAGTAGTAGGTGGCGGCAGACAGCAGTGCGCCGCCCAGCGGGACAAGGACAAAGGCGGCACACCTCCTCCACCACCTTGCCGCCTTTAAGCGCTCGTCGTCCACCTCCTCCCTTCTACCCCGCTTCTTGTTCCTCCGCCCTCCTCGCTGCTGCCGCTTCTCGAACGCCTCCAGCTCCTCCTGCACAATAACACAGTTTAAACCCAGCAGCTGGAACCGACTCCGACCACGTCAATTCAACATCCACCGTCATTAATCACACGCAGTTATTATTAGCTTTACATGTTGAAATGAATGTTTTAAAGTCTGAACCTTATCCATTGCTAAAACGTGGTGCAGGTGGAACAACATGAAACTCACCTGAAGCTTCCTCTGCTCCTCCTCCTGAGCCGCTCTTTGCTCCGCCTCCTTCAGCTAAACACACAAACACACACAAAGTGTCAGTGTTTTTGTATGTCCAGGTGTGAATCACTCAGAGTCTGTACAGGTGTGTGTTTATACCTGGCTGACTTTCTTCTGCTGTTCTCTGCAGATGTCGTCACACTCAACAGCAAACTGAGCTGACAGTGAGCACAGCACCTCCTACACACACACACACACACACACACCTAATGTCAGAGTCCTACAGTGTGGAAACTGTTCTCGAAAAAAACAACTTATCCATATTTCATTCCAGATGCTGCAGAGAGTAAATGTATTTGTCTATGCAGGTGTAAACCAAAAACTCACATTAGACAAAAACAATCTCTCTCTCTTATTTGAACACATTGAAGTCAGATCACATTACAGAGGCAGAGCCTTCAGTTTTCAGGCCCCTCTTCTGTGGAACCAGCTTCCAGTTTGGATTCGGGAGACAGACACTATCTCTACTTGTAAGATTAGGCTTAAAACTTTCCTTTGTGATAAAGCACATAGGGCTGGGTCAGATGACCCTGAATCCTCTACAGCTCCACTGTCGACCCCTCAAACATCCAAATGTGAATGTTTTTACCTTTTTAATGTAGGAAATACTGTTGGAAATATGTTGTACCTGCACACAAATCAGTAGATTAGAGGTTGTGACTGTTTCCTAAACTGCTGAGAGTGACAGAGTGAGCCTTAACTGAACTCGTAATACCAGACAGCCTCCTCAAAGTTAAATATAGACAACCAAAATATCCTTAACACCACCAGTGAAATCGTCTATCCAACCACAAATCTAATGAGTGATTATTTTTGCTTTTTCTGGGGTAAATTAAACATGAAGGAATCGTTTATAGTATTTCGACTTCAAGTCCCTTTGAAGAAATGACTGAATGACACTTTAATGATGCTCCATCATGGCTGATAATGTCATAAGAAATAGAGATTCAACCCTTCTTATCCTGACAGACGTCACAGTTACATCACCAAACTGCACAGCTGTTCCTAATAAAGTGGCCACAGTGCTGAGTGTGCGCTACTTTTGGTTTTACCTTCTTGATTCTCTTGCAGGGACACCGGAGCTTCACCTTCTGCTGACACGTCTCCTCACACACACCTGGATGGCACACCTGCTTACAGCGATGGCCACAGCTCAGCTGCGCGCGCACGCACACACACACACACACACACACACACACACGCACACAGATTAATTGTGGCTGCTGCTGAAGCGAGGCAGAGCAAACTTCAGCTCTGTCCAAGAGAAACATGAAGAAACCGTTGAACAGTGAAACGAAACACCGGCTCCGCCCCCACGGTCGCTTTGATCCTTTCACGGTGGAGGAAACGTCACCACCGTCAGTCTTTAGCTCCAAGCAGCTGGACTGCAGCTTGTATCAGACTCTCAGCAATTTCACATAAACTAAAGGCTGAAACTCAAACAAGAACATTTTTTTTTGTGGTTTCTTTTATTTTTTGAAATGATTGTGAAGAGTTTCAACATCTCCAGAGGAGACGAGCTGACTTCTGAATTTATTTCTTTTAACCCGGCGAAGTCCAAGCCAGCGTCTGACGTCTTTGATGGTTAGCAGCACAGAAAACACTGAAGCTTAAGAACCATCAGCTGGAGTTTGTTTTCATCAAAGCGCTGACGTCACAGACGCCACCTCTGTGCCAGTTTAAAGTACCTCTCAAGTGTCACCTGGACATTTGTAATGCTGACATCATCAGCAGCAGCCACACAGTGACCAACAGTCTGACATGTGCTGGTAGCAATGCAGTGCACAGGGAGGAGCTCAGATCAGGTTATGAAAGTTGTACAGGATGAAGGTTAGATAATAATAATAATGATAAAAAAATAATGGGGATGATAATTCCTCAGGGAGGCTCATCTCGCATGCATGCTGCAGTCTTATTGGCCTTTACAGGAGTGCTCAAAGACGCCCCACACATACACACACTGGGTGCACAGAGAGAGAGGAAACACTCTTTCTAGAGTTCCTAGAAGACCTGATGTGGAGGTAAACTCAAATCCCCATGCTTTTCAACTTCTGTATATGAAAAAAAGAAATATTTGCTAAGTTTTCTTTTTCTTCTGTAATGATTTATGAAAACACACCTCCGCTGCTTCAGACCTGCAGGACTTCACAGGGTTACACCGATCGACACGCTGAAATAAACATCTTAAGGGTCTTTAAATACTTTATGGTTCTTACTTCATGGGAACATTTTGGGATAAATCATTTTTCAGATCAGCCAACTGAACGCAGAGAAAATCGAACTGAGAGGCTGAAACCTGCAGAAGAAGAGAGTCTAAACACTACAGCGCTGCGGCCGCTCCGTGTTTGTTATTCCTGCTGTGTGTGTGTGTGTGTGTGTGTGTCTTGGCTCTTCAGAGCTGAAGTTACAGCCGAATGAAAACAGCGTTCTGACAGAAGGACGCACACGAACCACCGCACTGCTCAAACATTTTACTTCGTGTGTGTGTGTGTGTGTGTGTGTGTGTGTGTGTGTGTGTGTGAGATGAAAACACTAAATCACTCCCAGGTGAAAGGAAAGCACGAGTTTGAGAGCGAGACTGTTGCTGTTCAGCTGGCGCCACACGGCTAAAGCGATCAGAGCGATGGCGCTGAGCGGACGGTGTTGTGTTACTTCTGCTGTGTCACTGACGATTATTGACCATTGATAGGACGAGGGAGAAAAACAGGAGGCGGGAAGAAGGAAGAAAAGAGGAAAGGAGTGTAGCAAGAAAAGAAAGAGTTGGGACCTCCAGAGCGGTCACACTTTAATGGCACTCAAAGGCTGATAAACTAGTCCCATGATGCACTGGGGCCCTTAGGGAGGCCACCACAGATGGAGTGGGGTCGGTGCTCATACCTCTTTGGGACACTGGTTGTTGCAGGAGCTCAGGGCCTCCTTGGTCTGCTCGTCGGCTGCGGTCAGCTTCCTGCAGAGAGAGCGATCGATCGGTCAGCAGCAACACTGTTAGTTCACTCACACATGTTTTATTAGTGATGAGCTGCTGATCACCCGGAGCCAGCGCTCACAGCAGCAGATAAGAAGCCGTAAAGTAGTGACTCTTCATCGCCTCTGTGTTTATGCTGCTGCACAGTGACACTAGCTGAGCGTCGGTACCTGCAGACGGGCTCTGACACACACCTGGAGCAGGAACAGCGACGCTCTCAGGCTGCCCTCTTTAAAGCCAGCTTACTGACACACCGTCACACTTTCACTGATCCAGGCCTCACCTGAGCAGCACTCACCTTTGACCTTTGTGTTTCAGACGTGCTAATGTCCACACACGTGTTTATATCAACAGAAAACAGCCTCACATGCATCGTCGGGCCTTCTTTTCACAGCCTGAATCAGTTTATAACTCACATGCTGATAAGACAGACGCAGATCTCTCTCTGAGTACTGCAAGCGCCTCTGAATGAAGGCTGGACGATCCAGCCAGTCCCTCGACAGCATCGTCCTGATGCAGTGAACCGACTGTTCAGAACGTCTTGTGAAGTGATGTCGCAGTTAAAAACATCCAGCTGGAACAAGCCTGGACTTGCCTCACGGCACGGTTTGGAAACCACAGCTGGAAGTGAGTTGAGCCCTACAGAAAACCACTTCACACTTGTTCTGTTGTTGTGTTTTGCACCTCAGGGCCACCGTAGACTCGGGAGATGTTCCAGATTTGTCGCCGAGTGTGAGTATGTGCCAGACTTTACAAAGAACTTCAGTTTCCTCAAACACGCCTCCGCTCATACAGACATTATTTTACACATGAAGGTAGGCAAGAGTGTTTCAATTAAATCTTCTATTGACATATAAGTGAAAGGTCTTAAATAATCAGGCCACATCTGATCTTAATGACCTTAGAGAACTGCATCACTCCATCAGAGCACCCTGGGTCTACACCGGGTGTTTCATCTTTCCTCACTATGTGTTTGCCACCTCTGTCCATTGAATTATTCGTTTTTATTAATCTCCAGCTCTCCCCCTCAGCTTGTCTTCGTCCTGTCTTCATCCTCACACCCCTCACTGCAGATGCCCCCCTCCCTGAGTCTGGCTCTGCTGGAGGTTTCATCCTGTTAAAAGGGAGTTTTTCCTTCCCAGAAATGTTTCTTATTTGTTAAACCACTAAGCACTGATCTGTAAATCATTCCAGCGCTGTGGCTACACATAACAGAAAACCTAACAAAGAACCAAATTTAAATTGTGCCTTTAGGCGCTTTGTTCCCTAAAAAACAAATCACACATCACTCGCTCTCATTCCTTTAGTTGAATCTATGAAAAATGCCAAAGATTAAGCAGTTTTACGGACATGAAATGGGATTTTTGTACCAACAAGGTGATTCCCAAAGAGCTATTAGCTGAAAGCTTGGCATATCTCAGCATGCTGCACAGTGTGTCCTTAAAGAAGGAAACTGGACAAGTGGAGGACAAAAGAAGAAGTGGCAAATCTAAAAAACTATCTGCAGCAGATGGACTGTGTCTGAGCGCGACACAGGACCTGTCGCTTCCCCTGATCCAGCTACACGTTTTAATAAATCACCGTCGCACATTTTCCAAGCAAAACAAAGAACGATGGGTGACTCGAGACTTCTTACACAGCACTGATATCAGGCTCTGTTCTTACTCATCATTGCAGTCTGACAGACTCAGCTGGCTCCCTCTCCATATAAAACACTGATATTACTTCTCTTTAAACGCATTAACATCGACCATCCTGATAGTCTCAGGCATTTTTGTTCCTTCTGCTTCAAATTATGCAGCAAGAAGCTCCGCTTTGATTTAAAAAGAGGAGGGTAAAAGAAGAAAAAGCTTCTACCTGATGAGTCTGTCACCTTTAAACAGCGGTCGTGACTTTATCGCATGTTGCTTTGTTTTGTCATTTCAAACGAGGCTGTTCATGTTTCCAGTCATGCCATCACTCTCCCTTTGTTTACATAATGTAGGGAGTGACTTGTTTTGTTTATTCAGGTATGACAAATCTCATGTCAGCACACAGGAGTTAAGATTGTTTAATAACAGGAAGTTTTCGTATGTGTGTTTGTACTGACGTGCACTCCACATAGAGCAGGCTGATCTTGCAGTGGCACCGCTGGCGGATCATCTGGCTGCAGGGGGGGCAGGCGCCTGGGTGACAGGGGCGGGGGCAGGAGTGAGGGCAGCCGGATGGGCGGGGCTTAGAACAGCTCTCCTCACACACCTCACACTGCAGAGAGATGAGATCAGGTGAAGCAACCAGCAGAATTGCTGTGAGTAACAAACACCAGAACATTTCACAGAGTTTTCTCACAGGTTCGCGGAGTTCCACAGGGCTCTGTTATCGATCCTCTACCTTTTAATTCACATCTAAAATATATACATGTTTGTAAAAGCACAAGATTCCTCACACCTCATAACAAATACACTGTTTAAATTTTAATTGGGCTTACAGATTGTATTATTATGGGCGTGGCCTCTTTAACTGACAGGTGGATGGTGACATCAGCTATTTGGAGTGCCTGGAAGGGACCTCGGCACATCATACCAGGTGTCTGTGCGATGACAGTATATGGATCCACAAAAAAGTCCAGAATCCAATGGGTAGTGTCATAGTGGCTATTAGTGGAGCCTCAAAATTAAACACAATATTTCAAGGACGTTTGTGATCAGACTGGATGATGTTTTATTGGTGACTTTAGCTTGGTGACTCGTGCAAACAAAAACAAGGGGATTTTCCATCCTCTTCCAGTAAGATAATGTTGCTGATGACTGTCTAAGTCTAAGTGTGAATGTATTGCTACAAGGTGCCGGCAGCAGCAGCACTGCAGTGACACAGCAGTGACACAGCATTATATCCTGTAGTCCAGGTCGTGTTTTCAGTAAAGTAAACATGATTACTTAACACTTTAAAGACACAGTAACTAAATCTTATAACAAATTACATTTCAGTCCTGTTGACCTTCATCAGGGACTTGATTGTAATTCCTTGAATGTGTTAGTGATAACCCAGACAGTGTGAGGGACTTACATTTAACTGTAAACATCACCACCGTCAGTCTGCAGCTCCAAGCAGCTGGACCGCAGCTCATACCAGACTCTCAGTGATTTTAACTGTAATGTAAAGGCCTGTTCAACTGTAATCCTTCACCTGTTACACCGCAAAAGTCAGGTTATCATAAACATGTAGTTTGTCACATAAAAAACAAAACAAAACTATAATACATTTCCTCCCTGGGATGTCGTACTCTTGGGTCGCTGTGTGTAACCAGCTGCTTACGGCCCTGCTTTTTCGTCACTAATGTCTATCCAGTGTCATTTGAAATACAACTACAGCGCTCCACCAACGCTCGCTGGGTCAGTAGTTTCCTGCTTCACAGTCCGGTTGTGCTCAGTGGTGTGTTTGTTGTTTCCACCTTCAGCAGGAGGAGTTTTCTTAGATGTGTGCAAAGGATTACACTTTTGTGGACATATCCAAAGTAGCTGTGTTTTTTTCTAAATCGCCACTGGAGGCTGACTCACTGTCAGAGCTGCTGCTGTTGTACCTGCCAGGAAATGTGAATATCTATTTAAAAATATCTGTAGAGGTATTATTGTGACTTACATGTCCTAGCAGCTACGTCCATCTATTATATACAGTCTCTGGGGACTGCCCAGCGTTTGGTGCCAGTCTCAAGTGGCTGACAGAGGAACAGCAGTTTCTGTTGGTACCATCATTTATTATTTAATCACATTTAATTAACAGACATCTAAACAAGGTCCTTACTGGATTGCCACTGTTAACCAGGTGACACTCTCTGCTGCAGGAGTGGTTGCTGCAGGTCAGAGGTCGTCCACAGGGTCGCTTGCAGGAGAAACGACCCTGACGATGACACGGCACCGGGCTGACCTGCCGAGCACACACAGAGTTCAGCACAGACGCCTCCATCATTAGAGGCATCTGATGACCTCGTCTGGAGGTGAACGAGCGCCTGTATATGAGTGTGTTGAATACCAAACGACTAAATGAGATGAAATGCAAGAGAGAATTAAAAGAGCGAGAGAGATACAGAGAAGGACAAAGCAGATGAATAGAAGGAGGAAGGAGTGAATGAGGAGGAGGTCAGAAGGACAAACTAATAATGAACGGCGTTTGGAATGAGGGAACACGATGGAAAGGAAAACATTAAGGAGAGGAAGGACGGTGGGAAAGTAGGACAGATAAAAAGAGGAGTGCAGGGAGGAAGTAATAAATCTACCAAGACAGATACGTGGAGCTTTCGTGCTATGCTGGAAACGAGTGTCGATGACCAGAGAGGAAGAAGTGGTGAAAGCGTTACGCCGCATTATCGTCAGTAGAGCTTAAAGAAACAGGAGGAGGTAGAGTGAAGGTGGAGGCTGTGACGATGCTGGTTCTTACCTCGTGTTCTCCGAAACAGGCCCTGAAAGACAAAAACAAAGACTCACTGCATCGTTCACCTCCACTCATCATTCACACCGAGTGACCTCGCTAGGGTTCAAATGTTTACTATCATCACTCAAACTCAATGTCCGCTCGTTTGCAGACGATTAGATACTCAAAGTCTGTGCAGTTTTACGAAATTCTGAAATTGTGCCACAATTTGTAGATTCAGTTTATTTCCTCCGATCGTTGACCCTCTACCGCTATAAGATGCTATTCTCGTACCCACTCATGTCACTGACTTGCTGCCAAACAACCTGATTATCTCTAACATCTTCCTCCAGCTGTTCTCTTTTGTTGGGACGACATGTTGGTGCCAAATTCACTATAATATTTAGAATATTTTTCATTAGATTTTGATAAAAAAAATAATAAGAAATAGTGTATCTGTTTAGACAAACAACGTAAATATGGTTTTATGATCACAGTATTCTGCTTTCTTTGACATTTTAAACAGTGTCCAGACACCTTGAAAACATTTTTTAGCCGTTTGGGGTTCAGCTTTTTCCTTTAACTTAGTGTTTTATTTTAACCTGAAAGGTCTCCACTCGTTACAGGCATCCAATCACTTCCATTCATCTGATTTATTTCCATATTTTCCAGTGGACGAGGAGATTGACGGTGACCTTAATAAGAAAAGATGTAATCACAACTGGAAGAAGCCGGAGCAGCTGGAGGTCGAGGGATGATGTGCCGACGTGATGAGAAAACAAAAATAAATAAAATCATTGACTTAATTAAATTCAGTTTGGTTTTTTAGATACGTCATCTTATTTTGACTTTGTTACTATGTTCAATTAGCATTTTAATGGCTGAATTGTTTTATTTTAATGTGCGCTGAAGTCAGAATGGACTTTATTGCATTTTTTTTTTTTAAATGTTCTTTTATAATGTTTACAGAACATCACGGGGGGGTTGGGACTGTTTTGAAATGTGCAGAGCTCAGCCTGTTGGTTGATTATCTAACCCTTCCTGTTTTTCCGTCAGGCACAGATGAAGACAAAGTGTTGACACACGCTGGTTTGTTTGGCTTGCCGAGTTGCTCCAATGCTGTTCTTTCCACATTTTTAATTAACTTTTATCAAATTTTTGCATATTATCCATCGACTTCCATGCATCTAATTTACCTCCATATTTACACTTGCCTCATCAGTCTATCACTTCTTTCATATAAAGTCCCTTCGCTCCCATTCTTCCCATTTACTTCCATATTTTCCAGTTGGTACATAGCATTACTTAGTTTATCTGATACTTCAACTTTTTTTTTCTTCACATTGTAAAACCACATTTGCATTTCATCCCTTCGTTTCCATCCATCAATTTAAAATCACCCATTTTCCAGCTGCTCATGCTTTGACTTTCACTTGTAGGAAACTTCACCATCTATTCCATCCTTTCTTTTGTAAGTGTCCTTGTTGTTTGTATAGTTCCCAGCTGCCTCAGCTTCTGCTCCGTTCATTAACTTTATTTCGGTTAGCGGCTCACATCCTGTCACTATTGTGAACAGAGATACTAAAGACCATCCACTCACCTCTATATTCTCCAGCTCATTCTATTAAACTCAGTTTATTCTACTTAATTTCAAAAATGTCTGTTTTGTTTTTACCAACTTCAATCACTTTTTTAAACGATCCATTTACTTTGACTCATTACGCGTCGACCTTACGTCACCTCGGTCAGTTCATGTAAACGCTGTGTGATGGTGAAAACAGCGATGACCTCTTTTTCACTTCACTTCTTCCAACTCAATCGCCTCCCACCATTCACGGCCGCTTTGTCACATCACTTGATCACTTTCCGGCACATTTTTAGAAAACGTGACTGAACCTGCGTGACCCCCGGTTCATTTGTGTTCGCTTTGCCTCGACATGCCGACGCAGAGCCGTGGACGACCGGCTCCAGCACAAGTTTGACTCAACATCGTGCGTGTGTGTGTGTAGGGGGGATACAGCGGTACAACAAAAACTCTAAGGCTCACAGTGGTTCTCACACACCCACACAGATGGCTGATGTTGGTTGTTGACTGCGTCACTGAGCTGCAGGCAGCTGGCAGGCCGAGTGTTTTTTAATCTCAGGTCTAATGATTCGTGACGGGACCAAAGCACCTCAGTGTGTGTGTGGGTGTGATTTCTGTGTGTGTGTGTGTTTAGGGGTTCTGGGCACCACATGATGAAAACACTTTAATTATTTAAAAGGCCTCCAGCTCCTCGGTTAAGCTTGGTTCGGCGTCTGCAGGGAGCCCGGCGTGTTACATCATGTTTTACATATTCATTGAAATCTAATTTAAGAAAATGTGAACCACTGTAAGCTCGCCCCAGCACAGAAACACTTTGATTTTCTGGTTCTGCACATGTTAAATGTTCTGAAAAGTAAACTGATCCACGTTTGCTTCTTTGGCGATGCTGATCAGAAACATGTGACTAAGTTTTCTTCACCGGTCTGCAGCAAATGTTTGCCTTTCATGGACATACGGCTCAATTCTAAAAGGAAAAACACTTTTCTGAGACTTCTGACAGGTTCATATGTTGACTGGAAGCATGCACTATGCAGCAGGTTCAACATATCCAGGACATCTTTCTGTTATCTGGGTTCTTTTACCGAGCTGTGACATGAAGCTGGTTATCAGCCTAAAATTATATATTACAAACTCCATTTAAAAGAGTTAGCATGTGATGAGTGAAGTGAATGAGAAGCTGTTGTTAAACAGACTGAAGCACCGGCCATACGTCCCTGGAGACCAGTCAGTAAAGTCCAGCAACCTCCACCAACCAGTCATTCTAACTTTCATTCACAAAGAGATTGATGTTGGGAATATAGGTTTTCGCCAAGCGACCGCTGGTTGTCATGGATGCCTGACAGGTCTCTAGGTCTGTGTGATGGCTGCTTAGGATAACATAACCATTTTAAACTTGTACAACATTAAGATGTTTTCAAACAGTCTGACGAACAGAAAAAAAAAACCCCAGGGTAAAATTCCTCCTAACCTTAGACCGTCTCGATCCCCTCTGACCATCTACAATCTCAGGGATCTTCAAGAAATCGGACTTCCTTCTACCACCTGCCGCTGGATCAGAGACTTCCTGTCAGACCGTGTACAGAGAGTTAGAGTGGGGCCTCACCTTTCCTCAGCCCTCAGCCTCAACACCGGCTCTCCACAAGGCTGTGTACTGAGTCCCCTACTGTACACTCTGTACACACATGACTGTGTTAGTACCCACCCAGACAACGCAGTCATCAAGTTTGCAGATGATACCACCGTGGTGGGGCTCATCTCAGGGGGAGATGAGACGGCGTACACAGCTGAAGTTCAGAGGCTGTCAGATTGGTGTGTAGATAACAACCTGGACCTCAATACCACCAAGACAAAAGAACTGGTGGTCGACTTCAGAAGGAGGAAGTCTGAGCTGCAGCCTGTCAGCATCAACGGGGAGTGTGTGGAAAGGGTCTCCAGTTTCAAGTTTCTGGGTGTGCACATAGACACAGACCTCCAATGGAGCTCTAACATCTCTGCGGTCTTAAAGAAGGCCCAACAGCGTCTCCACTTTCTGAGAATCCTCAGAAAAATGGACCTGAAGAAGGAGCTGCTGACCGTCTTCTACCGCTGCTCCATTGAAAGTGTGCTGACATATTGCATCGGTGTATGGTTCTCCAGCTGCACCACAGCACACAGAAAGGCACTCCAGAGGGTCATCAGTATGGCCCAAAAAATCATTGGACATCCTCTTCCCTCCCTGAAGGACCTGTACAGCACTCGCTGTCTCAAGAGGGCACGCAGCATCCTACAGGACTGTACACACCCAGGACATCGGGTGTTTAAGCTGCTGCCGTCTGGCAGGAGGTTCAGGCTGCTGAGGTCCCGAACAAATAGACTCAAGGACAGCTTTTACAACAGGGCAACAGCCCTGATCAATGCAAATAGCTGACCTGATTGGCTACATCCCTGGACTTTTTTTAGGGGGAGGTAACAATGTTTAAAACAATAACAATAATAATATTTATATTTATAACAAGGTGCAATAATAATTAATGTGCAATAATAACAGTGTGCAATACACATAACACTTATTCTTCTTTTTTATTTCTAAGTTAATATACTGTGTTGTGTTGTTTGTGTTGCGTTGTGATGTGTCATATCGTGTCGTGTTGTGTTATATGTAGTGCCGACGTAGGACAGTTTTTCCAATTTCATTGTACTATTGTACTATGTATGACTGTGCAATGACAATAAAGAATTATCTTATCTTATCTTATCTTAAGAAATGGTGACGCTATTTTCCATAGATCTGATTGGTCAGTAGGTGGTGATGTCATACCTTTTAACATCTTATCTAAAGTACGACCTACACTGGAGCAGGATAGGTGTCAACCTCCCTAGGATTAAAGCAGAGTTAACTCAACAACCACTAATCCTGTTTTGTAGGTGTCTGCAGACTGCTCTGTGTTAGAGTTCACGTCTACCTGCTGCTGTGATCAAGAAGAAAGTGAGAGTGTGTGTGTGTGTGTGTGTGTGTGTGTGTGTCTTACGTCGGTATGGGTACTTGGCATGGCGGGCAGGGCAGAGCCTTCTTGACAAACGCGGGTTCAGACGGCTGCTCCCACGGTCCGGCTAAGTGAACCTAAACCACATGGAGAAAAAACTTGTTGGTGGAGCAACAGAAACACTTTGTCCTCTGTGTTTTCTCTCTGAGAGGAAACGGGACATTTTCTGCTTTATGGAGCTCATGATGGTGATAAGATGTTTGATAACGGCGCTCGTAAACACACAAAAGTATGCACTCGAGTCCATGGCATCCAGATCTGAATAAAAAGTACTTCAGCATCAGCTTTAAGCACCAAAACTCTGAGAACATCTGCAGATTATTAAAGACGCACTCAGATTTATCTGTGAATTAGATCCATACTAACAATCTAAATCTGGAAAGTAACTAAACTACGTTACATGTGCAGCGTCACACAAAGTGAAACTTCCTGCTAAATCTGACTGTACAAGAAACAGGAAATGGAAGTAATTAGTTACTTTCCAGCAAAGCAGTCATTGTTTTTATTCGTTTCATTCACTTTATATACATTTAAAGCTCTGAAATGATTCTGGTGATTGATTCTATTTAACACAAAGAATCTGGAAACCAAAATATGTGCACGGGAGAAACTTTGATACAGCAGAGCTCGGTCTGCAGCACAGATAAACACATGCTCACACCCGTCCTCCGCAGAGTCCCTCAACCTGTGAAAAACACTGTGTGCAGGTTTTCCTTAACACTCTTTAACCTTTAGAGGCAAATAAATGTTTTTCCTATTTTTAAATGTGAAAACAGTCTCAGGCACGCGACATCTGTCTCTCTCAGCGATGCTCGTCACGCTTCAGTTCATCACTCCGTTTCTAATTAGACACTTTGTCTTCTGGAAGTAACTTTTATATCAACGTTTTCAGAGTTTTTCCTTTTACATGTAAAAGCATCTGAGGTCACAGCTGTTGCCTGTACCTCATGTGTTTGGTGGTTTTGTCAGAGGTCAGCAGGCTGCACATCATTTTTCCTCTCTTATCACACAGCCTGAGATCAGCACAGATCCCAGAGAAACAAACACACGAGGACCTGAACTGGTCCTTTACCTGCTGGGACTTGACCAGCACCACGTCGTGGCAGGGCTGCGGGCAGGTGTGGCTGCAGCCGGACAGCGGCAGCAGGCAGGGCTGCTTGCAGGGGGGGCAGGTGCCGGGGTGGCAGCGGTGAGCCTCTCGGGTCGGGTGGTGGCAGGACGGAGGACACCTGAGGACAGCAGATGAAACTTTAGCGAGACCTTTCTAATTCCTGCTTTTCTTTTCTCCCCGTACCCAAAGCCAACAGGAGCAGCTCATTACGGGTCAACGATCGGCCTCGTTACAGCAGAGCACGATGAATAAGAGAGTAAAAACAATTAAAACTCAGTTAAAGCACATCCCGCTGTGGCTCTCAGGCATGTTTTAATCAAAGCTCAGCTCTCAGGAGACGTTGCATAACTGCAGAACTGTTATTTAAGACTGCAGGAAAACATACTCAGGAGTGCTGCGCTTTTAACCTCCTCACTGCAGGTTTGCACTCAGAATCTAAAGCACAGGTGTGTGTGTGTGTGTGTGTGGTTACCTGCAGGCCTCCTTGCAGCGAGGTGGTTTGGTGGTCCTCTCGCGGCCACAGGGGACGACAAGGACTGTCGAGCCACACGTACACCGGACCTCCACCGACTCTGGACATGGATAACAGCTGCCTGAATTACAGAGGGTGACATTAAAGGGCAAATTAACTAATTTTCAGATAAACTGGGGGGAATATGATCATCAGTAACAGAGTTCATCATATCCTCCTATTAAAAATACTCCACTGAGCTGAGGAGGAGCTGAGCAGACCGCCCACCTGTCAGGCACAGATATATTATATTAATGATAATAATAATAATAATAATAACAATAATAATAATGATAATGGATTGCATTTATACAGCGCTTTTCGAGACCCTCAAAGCAATTTACAATTCCACTATTCATTCACTCTCACACTGGTGGAGGCAAACTACAGTTGTAGCCACAGCTGCCCTGGGGCAGACTGACAGAAGCGAGGCTGCCATATCGCGCCATCGTTCCCTCTGGCCATCACCAGTAGGCAGTAGGTGAAGTGTCTTGACCAAGGACACAACGACTGAGACTGTCTGAGCCGGGGCTCGAAGATATATATATCTTCTTCCACCTGATGATTACAGAAAGCATTCCCTCATCCGGTTTTGTCTAATATGTTTAGTAATATTACTACAAACAAAGCCACGTTCTTCATGACAAACACGTCTCTGAGTCTTTCCTGTTCAGCAATCAGATAAGCTGCTGCTGCTCTGTGAGACTTTGACAGGTCTGCCTGCACGGCGTCAGTCGACAATCACTGCTGTGAAGACTTCCATTAAAATAACACACCGAATGTTTGGCAACAGATAGGACTGAGTTGGAGACTCGTGTCTCACAGCTTGTGCAGATAAAAACTGAACAGCAGATGCTTTTCCTTCTAAAGGAGTGATGTCCAAACCAGGAGCTCTGCTTATTTTTAGACTGTGGGGCAGGAGAACATCTGTAGTGCCATCGATGGACAAAGTAATGTAGGCTGAACTTAAAGGGGACATCTTCTTGGGCTGCAGCTGGTGGTGCTAGTTTTGTTCTGCACTGGAAGCTCGATGTTTGCTCGGGCTAAAGAGGTTAGAACTGGTTCATGAGCTGCAAAAGCTGAGCTCACAGTGGCTGCAGAGTAGAACAAAGACAACCAGCTGCAGTCCAAGATTGAGTTCCTCTGCAGGATGAGAGACTCCTTGGAGAACCAACCAACCAGCTGAATCTGGTTATCTGTGTCCTTCTGGGAGAGCCCAGACATCCTCCTGCTGCTCGTACCAAAAATATTCTTTCTGTAAGTCACCACGTGCAGCTGATGGATACAAACACAGGTCAACCAGAAAACCCATCAGCCTCACTTCCCCTCTGCTCCTCTCTTTTCTCTTTACCTTTTCAAGATCTCGACACATGAAGATCTAAACTTGCAACTCCACCCAAACCACGAGCGCCACTCAACCCTTTAGCAACCAAGAACCACCGAACAAAACCGGCTGTCCTGAAATATCCTGAAACCAGGGCAGCCTGGTGGAGGTCCTGCAGTCCACCAAAGAGGCAGCCGATTATGTCGGCCTGTTATTTACTTGTTGCAAAGAAATCAGCAATTAAAATCTCTGCAGAGGAAAAACTTTAATCATTGACTGAAGAAAACATGTCCTCCCCTACGACCACAAACAGGATCCAAATCTGTGGGGAAACAATGTTCCCACTGAAGTGATGTTAAAAAGTAAACATGGGGTTGGGTGGTTTTGTAGTTTCCATAGTTACACCAGTCACAATATCAAAGTTTACCTCTGCAGGTCAAACTAAACCGAACTGATGCCTCAAAGTTTGCAGCCTCCCAGTGAGGAAACACACACACACACACACACACACGGCTCAGGGGCAGCTGTTATCTGTGTGGCAATGCGTTGGCAGTGCTGCGACCTTCTCCCTGCTCCCTCTTGAAAGGTCAGAGCAGCCAATCAGCATGCAGTCACACCAATAAATTGACTTTAATCTATTCAGCCAATCAAGAGGCGGATGGATGAATAAATTATCTGTTATCGCCCAATCAGGGAACAATAGACGCAGGAAGCTGTCTGTTATTCAAACACAGACACACACAGAGCTGAATGTTTGGGAAAAAGTTGACCTCTGTTTCCTGCTGATCGTCATTAATTCCCTTTATCAAAGACTCGAGAGTGTGTGTGTTTTTTCCTGTGCTATCAGCTGGAAGAAATGTCAGCGCACATGCACACACACAAACGCACACACACACACACATTTACACACACAGTCTCTTAAGTAGGCCAGAACTTCTCCTCAGTTTGACCTCTCACCTTCATCCAGCTGTGAATCATTCAACACTTCACAACCTATCTGACAGACAGGAATGTGATGTGACGTGTGTGTGTGTGTTGAGAAGTTTGAGGTCCGTCCATGTCTGCTCAGAGACTCAAACTTTCTTTACTGCTGGCCTGTAAACGTGTTTGTTTCAGCTGTGAAGTTTAACACAGGGAGTCTGGCTGACTGCTGGAGCCTCCGGTGGACACTAGAGGAACTGCAGCTGTTACATCAGCACTGACTTGAGCTTCAGTCTCAGCTGAATGTTGGGAAACGTAGGTCTGATAAATGCAAATGATCACCTATGAAACTGAGCCTGTGACCAAATGAATGATCATCACTGATCCATTCATTCCAACTGATTTGAATGCCACTGTGATTCTGCACAATGTAATCTATCTAAATGTAATCGGATTACTTACCTTGGTGACAGACTGAGGGACACTTGTGGTTCCGACAGCCCAGGGTTCGGCCGCAGCTTTGGTCGCAGGGGGGACAGTTACCGGGGCAACACTGAAACACAAAGCATCATGGGAAACAGGTTTATCTCTAAAGCACTTCTTCTTCTACTTCTTTAATACAGGCGACCACAGCTTGTCCTCCACAGTGACGGAGGACTGCTCTGCTGTTTGGCGCCAAAATCATCAAACATGTGAAACACACGTCATCACATTGTGTTATTTCACACAGCTATGAGTAACTCTGTTCACACAGGACTAACAGAGGTGGAGGGCGGATGCAGGCTTGTCTGGGTTTTGAACCCTAAAGGTCATCTCACGAGAGAAAGCGCCAGTCCCTGCCACCCTGCAGCCTCAGGTGATAAGGTTAGTCGGAGCTTTTATTATAGAAATGGAACTTCCTGTGATTTAATGTATCAAAGGTCGTATGAGCTCCGCCCCCAAATGTTCCAGATTAATAAGTTATATTAATCAGCCGACTACTTTGTACTTGCTGTCTACACTCTGAGCTCCTCAGAACAGATTTACCTGTTAGTCATGAAGCGTGTGGACTCTGTGTTTATTTAATCAGGTTAACGTGATGGCCGCTCCTCTGCAGGGAGCCAGGATTTTAAGAACCGGTCGATCAGATTTTGAGCTCCACTCATTGAAGAAGCTGCAGACTTTGTGAGCTCAGAGTCCTAATAAAGAATGATGTACTGGGACTCCCATGTAGCTGGACTGGAGTTTGATTATTTAATTTGCTTTGTCTGTTTGGCGCAATCCATTTTTCCAGCTTTAAAATCCTGTAAATGTCACGTCTCCACTGAGAAAGAGATTTTCATGCTGACGTTATAAACACTCTGCTGGATCAGACGGGGTAGAGGGGGTCTCAGGTGGCAGACACCAGCTGCTGCTAACCATCTTCCACAGCTTCATAAACATCTTTTACTTCTTCTGCGAACACGTTGTTTTCCAAATACTGCTTTGAGTGAACTACACAAAGAGCGACTGTGGGGTTTCACAGGGGGGCACACTGCTGAGAAGCAAACAGATGAAGTAGATTTATGAGATAAAACGAGGAGTTTGATGGGCAAATGAAAGCTAACGAGATCGTTTTATAAAAGAGCAGGTGCAATAACATTTACCAGAAAAAAGGGAAAATCTGCAGCTGTTTGGGCTTTATTAAGTATTTAAATCCTAAAATCCTGTTGGTACCAAACAACAGTTTGAGCCACAGGATCAGACAGCGAACATTAAAATGACTGAAAGCGCCCATTTAAATCTGAGCAGGTGGAAACGTCCCCGTTGGCCCCACGGGTCTGATAGCGGGCGGATTATTAAACCTCATCATGTCACATGTCAGACGTGGCGTCAGACAACCTTTTCCTATCAGATTAAACTCGGATCAGATGCCATCAGGGTGGCATTTACGCCACAAAAACGAGACATCGGTGCCGTCACGATCAAAGCGAGGCACCAGGACGAAAGCGTGGGTTTCCCTCTGCGAGTGATTCATTCATTCATTGCTCAGACGTTTCATCAACCCTGTGTTGAGGACACCTTCGCTCTCTCCGAGACCTTTAATCCACCAGAGAAGAGGAAGATGGAGGTATGAAGGGTGTGTCATTATGCAACCAGCAGTCACCGCAGCTGATCGAAAATCATTTTTTTACCACAGAGACGCCGACCCGAGAAAATAAACAAGTCTATACAAATCCAGAGGCTCCAGGTGTTTCACTGCAGGAACCATCAGAGGATTTCAGGTGGAACATTAATGTGATCACACTCAGAGTGGAACAAATCTGAGATACTACACACTGAGTGGGTGATCCACACACACACACAAACACACGTCCTCTGGGTCTAACTGTTCCTGCCTGCTGCATCACTTCCTCACCGTTTCTATTCTGATGTGACTGAAATGTTCCCACCTGTGCAGACTCACAGTTTGCACCATGGAGGCCATTATGTAAGAGTTTTACTGGTGATGTGATGATTTCTTTGTGCAGTTCTGCTTGTTTTGTGGTATAAATCAAGTGTACCTGCTTTCTTTATAGCCCTGCTGTTTCACTGCTTCATAAAAACTCAAATTCGCTGAGTTCAGTTGATCTGGAGCCAAGATGAAAGCTCCAAGGCTCAGTTTCTCACGTATGGATTAAATCCAGCACCACAAACCTTAAAGAAAGTTTTTATTTTGGGAGTCAATCTAGTCGTGTGTGGGAACCTGCTGAAGGGTTTCTGTAGGTGAACCAGGAGGATTACTAACAGCTGTCTCCGGGACTCAGTGTGCAGGTGGCTGCAGCTCTCTGTCTCCCTCTGCTGGTTGCTGTGTCGGTCTGCTCACCTTCATTTGAATTGTTTCATGTTCAATAAAATCCCCCAAAACATTGTTTCATTCACATTAATGACTAAAATAATCCTGATTATCTTTTTTTCCCATAATCTAGAAGCCCAGACTTCACAAATGTGATGCTAACCAGTGACAGCTGAGACAGGTGAAGCATTTCCTGCAGCCAGGTGTGAGCTTATGTAGACTGATAGCTTCTAATGAGAACGTCTTAAGGTGGACTGACCTTCCTCCTGCACTGGTGTCTCTGACAGTTCCTGGTTTTGGGACACTTGGAGTCGCACAGGTATTCTTTATGACACGGCATCTGCTTCCTGTATCGGCCACACCTGCACTCCTTCTCCACCTCCTGCAGAGACACAGAGCGGGGCTCAGCGTGTGTGTGTCTGTGCACATGTGTGTATGTGTGATCGGTGTGTGTGTGTGAGAGTGAGAGACCTGTCGGCAGGTTTCGCAGCTCCCTCGGTGACACCTCATGGAACAGGTGTGCTTCAAACATGCCAGACGGCGATCGCACGTGTCGCCGCATGGTTGCACTTCCTCTGTACACGGCAGGGACGACTCTACACACACACACACACACACTTAGAAAACAGTAGCATGGCGTGAAAACCTGTGTGTGTTTGCGTGAGCACTCACTGGTCTTTCCGCATGGACACGTCCTGCTGATGGAGCGAGGACATGGAGGACAGTCGCCATCACAGCACACCTCCTCACAGGTGTGGTTCCCACAGGAGAGGGGAGCACCGCACACCTGCGACAGACAGGTGAATGAGAGGAGGCGGGGCTTCCTGCTCTCAGAATAAAACTAAAGACATCAGACGAACCACACGGGCCCGTTTCCACAGCTTTAATGACTCGTGTTTCTGACTCAGCGAGCAAAGACCACACAGAACATTTCGTCTGGAACATCTGGAGATTCTGGCAATAAACAATCACACAAATCCAGCTGTGCGCTGCTGCTGACACACTGCAAACATACCTGCTGGCAGGTCCAGCGGGGGCTGGCGCAGGGCCTCTCTGACTTCTCTCTGCCGCACACACACTTCTGAACGCTGACTCTGGGACAGGGCGCACACTCTGACACACACACGGGAGAGGGGGCTTTCAGTCGGACATTTTGGACAGCTCACTCGGGACTAATGTGTTGAGTCACAGTGAAGCTTCACACATGTCTGTGTGTGTGTGAGAGACTGTGTGTGTGTGTACCTGTGTGACACGGCTGTGAACAGGTGTGCTGTTTGCAGAGCAACAACTTTCCACACGGCTGCTGACACGACCAGGCCTGCAGAGAGAACACACACACACACACAGTGAGCATGTCACCAACATCCACAGCACGCTGTAAACCTGCAGATTGTGAGGCTCACCTTGTTGCTACAGCGACGGGGGAGGGGCTGTGCTTTGCCACACAAACAAGACACCGACACCATCTTTGGACACGGAGGGCAGGGGCCTGAAACACACACACAGCTTTAAGAACATTTCCACGCTCCCAGCTCAGAGCTGTTTGTGTGATGTGTTTATTGGAGATGTAAAACTGTAAATCTGCTGACTCGTCCTCTGGGGACAAAGCCCAGTTTTTTAAGGATTTCCAGGATAACTCCATTTATCCTTTCTGCATTTTTTTTCCCCCATGCTGCTTATTATTTACAAATGCAGATATATTAAACTGCAAGTAAAACAATAACTCATTGTGGAGAACACTTCACTCCTTTTTCTGCTCTGGGACTCTTCACCTGCATCCTGCTCCAACATGATTGGTCAGGAGCACCAAAACCTTTGTCCAGGTTAATGAGACATCTACATTTTCATGATTAGTACTCAGGTCAGTCGCCCTGCAATACTAGAATCTATCAGTTGATATGAAATATTTTCTCTGTGCTCTTGTGTAGGGAGGGAAAATTGGTAAAGGTGGGTTCAGAGACTAGCTACAGCTGATAGAACTGATCTGCATTATGTTACTTAATTGTGTGTGTGTGTGTGTGTGTGTGTGTGTGTGGTTACCGGGGTGACAGAGCAGCAGGCAGGTGTGTCCACAGGCAGGTTTGAGCTCCTTCTGACAGATGGAGCCGCACGAGTGAGGAACCAGCCATGGATCAGCTGGAGGATCCTGAAGCTTCCCACAGTAACACGTGTACCTGAACACACCACAAAAAAGCTTTTAAACTCTGAAGTTTACAGCCAACATTTATTTTTTAATTCAGTGGCTTCAACACACTGACCTGTACCATGTGATGTGTTTAAAACTTCCCACAGTCTGATTAGTGATTATTTACTGAGATACAAGATTAAAGACAGAAAATCCTCAGCTGGGAAGAGCCCAGTCAGCAGAAACACAACCTCATTTCAATCACACAACAGCTGACTAAAAGGAAACAGGTGAGACATGCTTAAACTTTTAAAGTGACTGAAACTAAACTGAAAACCTAAACTAAATTCAAAAGACTATAAAATGAATCCATGACAAATAATTACAAAAAAAAAAAACTACATGTAATATAAATTAAGCATTTCTATCAATAAATACTGAGATTTAAGCACAAACAGCAGGAAACTACAGTAAGTGTGGAGTGTGGCTCCCCCTGCTGGAGAGCAGCAGCAGCAGCGACCCCATCTGGGTTGTGTGAAGCTGGTCAGCATTCACATGAGATACAACAAAGTGATGTACATTTGCTTTTTCTCTCCAAACTATAGGGCGATAAATACTTGAACAGTGCAGCAGGTGGGAAGTTACAGACACTTCATAGTCAGAGATACACCTGCTCATCAGAGCTCACGTCCAAAATCCTCCCACACCTGGAGCTCAGACTCCTAAATGGTCTGTTGTTATAATTAACAACACATTACAAAAAGCTCCAAACGGCACCAACAGCACAAACAATAGCAGCCACCTGTCAGTCAAAGAGGCCACGCCCCCAACAATAAAAACTTCCAGCCTTAATACAGTTTAAACTGAAAAAAGTGAACTCTGACATGAACCAAAACATCTTTGTATCAGAATGTCAACATGTTTATCTGTGCTGTAAAGCTGGAAATGTTAACATGGGAGTAGGGATGGGTACCGGTATCATGGCACCGGTTCTGACATAAACGGTAGTAACCAGACCGAAGAGCAGCGCACATTTCAGTGCTTTTTTTCCCTGAGATGTCACACACGTTGGATAAGCAGGCAGCTATAGCTGTTAGGTAATTGGAGTCCATGATTTGAACCTCTGCACTGTGTTTGTGCTGTTTTAATGCAATTATCTGACCATATTATCGCTTAATGTTTGTTTTTAATGCTACTTGATTATGTTACTGTTAAAGTGAATTTGATGATAATGCAGATGTAGTAGATTTGCAGAGTGGATTTAGCACCGAGCGTGGCCTGTGGTAACTCTAAAGGACGGGTCGATAAAACTGGGCACACAGGATAAAGAAATCAAACGTACCTGTTGGGGGTGGCACTGGGTGGATACTCTGCACGGCACTTTGGACTGAGGGGAGACCATCAGAAACATTAACTGATGATTATTTCCTTACAACCGACCAATCTCAAAGTGAGTTTTTTTTTTTTAATCAACAAATGTGTGCCTGATGAAACATTCGAAAACACGACTCCATTATACAGACAAGTTTAGCTAGTAAACAGAAACCACAAAGAGGAAAACCAAAAAAAACCCCACAACTATTTCCAATCAATTTTAAACACAAATGTAACAGAACTTTTCTCTGGTTAGACAGCGCTTTATTGGTGCGATCTTATCAGTTTATCAGTAATTAGTTCCATTTAAAATGATGTAATTGTACTGAAGATTCACCCTCCATGCCAAATAATATTTAACCCTTGCCCATGTTTCTGGATTCATCACGTTGGGCTATAGTGGGACTCTAACGTGTGAAGGGCTTTTGTTCCTCACCAGGGCCACGGGTGCTGCTTCTGACCAAAGTCTTCATCAGTGACTGAGGAGACGAGGAAGACCGAGTCTTTGGCCCACTTCTGGATACAGGGCAGGTGGAAGAGGGAGAAACAGCTGGAGCAGCTCCACACCTGGACGCACACAGCCAGATATCAGAGTTCAGTCTAAAGTGGCCTCCCTCTCTGGTCCTTTGAATATTTATATTTTAAAACAAACTGGGAAAAGAGCACATTACACTAACAACCAGCCAATCACAGAACTTCACAGGTTTGTAGAAACCTGAAGAAATACTGGAAAAAGTCACTACAGCTGAGACTCATGGGTAATGTAGTATTATCTACTAGTAGTGGTTGACTAGAGGAGAAGGAAATAAGTGATGAAAGCAAACAGTCTACAGGGTCAAACATAGTTCACTAACTTTTTCACAGAGGATGTCTGAGAAATTATGAAAGAAACATCTTGAAGTGACCAAAATGATCCCAGACACCTCTCCAAGATATTTACTTGTTCTTTTTCCAAGTATTTACTTAAAACTTTTACATAAAAACAATCAAAAAGTAAAAACTAAAGAGAAAAAGACAAGATGGAACAATTCTTTTTAAAAAGCACAAAAACCTGAGACCTGCATGATTACAATTCTTCTGACTTTCTGTGAGATCTGCTTCTATGAATGTGATAAAGAAAAGTAGAAAATCTGCCTCAAGCCTCAAAATGTTCTTCAGAAACCAGAGGACGTCACGTCAGATCAGTGAAGCTGAAATCACTGAAACTGAATCAACACACAGCAAGAGATCAAAGTGTGTGTGCACGTGTCTCACCGCCTGTGTCCTCTTCACCGAGGCGATGCAGATCAGACAGGTGAGCGCTCCGGACTGAAACAGGTCGCTGACGTACTGACCGGTCCTCTGCAGGCCAGTGGCATCCCCACCTACACACGCACACACACGCACACACACACACACACACACACACACAGGGAGTGAGCCGGAATGCCACAACATCTGCGCAGCTTCATATCAGGCTCACCTTACTGTCTTCAAACATCTGCACACCCAGTAAAAACACTGGTAAAAAAATCAGTTTAACCATTTGACCAGTTGATCTTCACAGTGCTGTTGCCACGGCAATGCCTGGCTGCTCACCTGTCTGGTTGGTGTAGGTGGTGAAGGTGGACGCCAGGATCTTCCCTCTCTTTCCTTCCTTGTGGTCTCCATCATCGATGCTGTTGTCGTCTTCATCAGAGGAGGAGGAGCTGAAGTGGCTCTCGACCAATCGCTGAGCAGCAGCCTGGTTGGATTTCCTGATCTCCTCAAACTTGGATTGGACAGCCAAACCTGAGGACCACAGGGAAGAATTAATAAACTCACACCAGCCGCACAGCCGATAGGGGAGTTGGTTCATGGGGTGTTTCATCACCATGCGGAGGTTCAGGCGCAGAGCCCGTCTTCGTTCTGACTCCTCTTCCCGTTGCAGTGCCTGGCCTCTCTCTCTCCTTCTGCAGGGGTCGTGACCTTTCAACCTGAGCCTCCTGACTCCGGCCTCGCCCACGGCCCTGCTGTCGCCAGGCGGGCTCCATGGCAACTGCCTCTCTGCCTCTACAGAGAGCAACATATGTGAGAAATGATTGAAAGAAGGATTCACACACACAAGTTTGCTCTACGCAAGTTTACCCACAATGCACCTTCTGAGATTTTCTCAGTACTACAACTCAGCCTCCACCAGGATTTACTCTGAGGGTGCAAATACTGGATGGCTTCATCAAATCCTCAAAAGTTATTTTTAGGACACAAACAATGAGCTGGGGCTCAGGTGAGAACTTTTCACTGACCTGACTGACTAGAAAACTAGTAGAAAATCCAATGAAAACACTGTAGCAGTAAAAACACATAAGTTCTGAGAGGGCTCTGGTGTAGACATAGAATGAGAGCATTGATATATGTACAATTATAAACTATTGCAGCACTTTTAAACTCGCGTGCATTTAACCACTTATCACCTCTCTCAGGAACTTTAGGTTTTCAGCTTTGAGCCTGACGTCTGCAGATGTTGCCACTGATTCATGGTTATCTGTCTCTGCAGCAGCAGCGTGCCTTTGTTAGTGGATTTAATGCTGCAGAGGTAAATTAGCAGATTTTGGCTGGACCCTGGTTTGCGCGTTAGGGCACATTTCCACGCAGCAGAAGGGTTTTATACGTGATTCAGAGCTGCCTCAGCCTCACCGGAGGCTCTGCGCAGCCTCAGCTTGCTCTCCTCAGGTGCTCAAAGCCGCCTGACACCTGACCGGGTCTTTAGCGGTTACCTGACTACCCCAGCTGTCCCGCTGAGCCACAGCGACAGGAAGCCGGACTGTGTGTCTCTCTCCGCCCGTGTACCTGACCGCTGCACCTGAGCACGTACACAGCAACACGTTTACACCGCGCGCGCTCACGTTAAAGGCCAAATTCACTTCAAAAGTGCTGCTAGCCGGCTAGCTGCAGCAATGCTACTGCCATTCAAACTCCAAGAAAAACCAGGCGGAAACAAGCGTCACTTCCGGTAAACAACATTCACCACACTCTAAATATCCACGGAAGCTTCCAGAATGTTAATATTTAACTCCAAAGACAATCAGAAAACCTCATTTAATGAGCAGTTATGAGCTACACACACCTCAACACTCAGCACAGTGGAGCCAGGTGCCTGATTGTCATGCGTAGTGCAACGCGGTGCATGCCGGTTCTTGTAGTTCTCGCAACCAAACGACGTCTGTGTCGGGTAGTGACAGTCTGTTTAGCGATTTATCCAGGAGTAAAACTACATATCCCACAACCTCACACACACGCACACGTGTACGCAAACGCACACACATACGTGTCACTGCACAGCTTCAACTTTAGTTACTTTTTGTTTTTGGTTGTTAATTTATTTTGATCATGTAAACAATATAAAAAGCTCATTTAGGGCTAGGGTCTTAGGATCACAAAAATGTGATCAACAAATAAAACTGTTGATCCCGTGCACTGCAATAGTATTAACATTTCCTACAGCACATTTACCTATCAGTTACCATCTGACCTCATCAACATTTCTATGCACTTTTAATCAACAATTATAATAATAATGAGAAGAAGAAGAAGAATGCACTGGAAATGAAAGAAGACATTCTGATTTTTCTTATAAAATATCTTTATTTCAGCATTTTGCTTCCAGATTCAACATAATTATCATTCATATTTTTGCATAGTTTAAAAAGCACAAGTCGCAGCATATAAAAGGTGATGGATGGAGAGAGCATTATATGCTTTGAGTCTGGGGTTTATTAAGGTGTGCAGCAGCTAACCACAGACTGTATATGTAAAGATGGCTGCAGCTGCCCAGTATGAAAAATGATGCAATGCATAAGTGATAAACATGCATTCTTTCTAATAGCCAGCAGGGGGCAACTCCTATAGTCTGATTGTGTGGTGTCTACTTCCCACTCTGACCTGAGTAAACATGCTCCCAGTGTGTTTATGGGGTGAGCTGATACTTTGAAGTCTTAATGAATAAAAAATATTTATTTAGTAAATGATAGTACTTATTGCAGTCAGAAAGGATTATAGTGTGCTGTGGTAGAAAACAGCAAAGTCTGAGGCTTCACAAACCAATATGTAATACCATATTTGTTATGTACACATTTAATAATGTTGGGTTTTTCCTTGGGACAAACTGGGCTGATCTTCAAATATTCTGTACCCCACCCCAAATTCACCTTAAAGCTTTAAATCCCTTTCTCATGTGATAGCCACTGCTTTAGTTGAACTGTAAATGACCAAATATTAGGTGCAATTTAAATCCCATGGCTGTTTTTAAATCATGTCTCAAAAAAATGTTTTTGTAATTACAAAATTGAACATTGCAGTTCTTTCAAGGCCCACTGGGAGGCCCCACATCGCACTTTGGGAGTCACTGCTGCAAAGCAAAAGCTTGAACTATGAACAACCTCTGCAAAATCCAGAAAAGTTACTGCTCATTATTTATATACATTACAATTACAATGTTTTACAACTTAAACATGGAAACAGTACTACATGGTGTCACATTAATTTCTTTTGAGGCCTAGTTGTCCTTCTTGTGCTCTCTGAGTGTAATCTGGAGTCAGCTCCCCTCCTCAGTTTACTTCCAGTAGGAGGTACTGACATCACAAATCCAGCAGGTGGTCGATACTTTACGAAGAGAAGTTTATCTCTAGAAGATGTCATGTGAAGTGATGTTACATAATTCTGAATGCAAGAAAAAGAATTTGTCCTCTTTTTTCCAATTTGTCTTCAAAACTTTAACAGAAACTCTGAAGATGACCTCCAAATTTCCACCTGAGGTTCAAACATCTTGATCTCCACCCACCCAGCTCTAAAATCGAACACTCCAGTCCTCTTCTTTGTTGTCTTCTCCTTACTTCTCCTCTTATTTGGTTGCCTCTATCTCAGGTGTTGGGGGTGGAGCTTCACCTGACGGATCAGCTTGTGGGGGCACCAACTTCTTCTCCAGCCGGGTGACTCTGTGTTTGAGCTTGCTGTGAGTGGCTTCGTGCTCGGCCAGCAGCCGGGCGTAACGGGTCTGCAGGGAGTCCAGGTTGCTCGTCATCCGGTCCACCTTCTCCTCGATCTCTTTGGGGTCTGGGCCCTGCGCTGCCACCTGGAGGACAAAGTTAGTTTTAATAAAGTTTTTATTTCTGTAGACTAGATGTTTGCTAATGTTTATATATGAGATAATTTGACTGTACTTCAAGGTCCAGCAGCCCATCCTTCATTAGAATCTGCCTTCCTTTCTCCTCAAGCAGAGCTTTGGCATCAGGATATTCTGTCAGGGCTTCCATCAGGTCGTCTTTGGAAAGACAGAACAGGTCGGAGTAACCGATGCTTCTGATATTAGCTGTCCTCCTGTTTCCTGCCTTACTGCCTGTTGGAGAAGAAGCAGGACTGATTAGGTAACAGAAGCAGTCAGAAGGTAATACTGCCTGATCTATCAATGCCGTTATATTGCATTTTAATTTTTTCCAGTTTTCTGCAGAAACAAACATACTTTTATTAAATATTAAACCAGCTTTAGCTCAATAGCAAAATCCATTCCAAAGTTTTGTACATATTTGGGAAAATCTTTTTAAACAGTTCGTCCAAAGGTTTTAGTTTTCTAGCATTAGTTACTACCATGGTGACTGAAATGATTAGCTTGTTAATAAAGTCACTAAGGCTTACCTTTGATAGCAAGAATGCTGATCTCGCCAAAGTAGCTTCCATCGCTGAGAACAACAAACTGCGTGACACCATCGTCAGCAACAACAGCCAGTTTTCCCTCCTTGATGATGTACATCTCTCTGCCAATATCACCCTTCTTACAGATGTAGTCTCCAGGACTGTAGACCTGAGGCTGTAGTTTTAGTACCAGTTCCACCAACAGACCAGCCTCGCAGTCCGCAAAGATACGGACCTGTCACACCACACAGGAGAAGACGACCTCATGCTTAGACTTTTTAAAATTCAGCTGTATTTATAAGGGGTGCTTAGGAGCGTGCAAAGACCTTCTTCAGTGTGTCCAGGTGGACGTTGATGGCGATCTCAGCTCTCAGTTTGTCAGGGAGGTATTTCAACACTTCCCTCTCATCTACTGCTTTCTTATTGGTCCACAGGAAGTCAAACCACTTGATCACTCGCTTCTCCAGGTCTTTTGTTACCTGGGTTGGAAACAGAAGTATGGGGGAAAGGTTCAAGCAGTGCTTTGATGGACTACATTACTGGTGTACTGATCATCGGGTGCATTGATACGGTATCTGTTTTCTGGTAAGTAAGACTCATTTTTGTCATTAAAAAAAAAAGCGAAGACAAATAGATGAGAATAACAGCAACAAAACAGCAGATCTGATACTGAATCAGTCTGATACAACATGAAAGGAAAACTGGGTTTGTGTGGGCCGCAACAGGGCTGGCAGCAGCAGTTATGTACAAGCTGAAGCAACTTAAATGGGATTTTCCAATTAGATTTATGAAAAAAAAATTATTTCAGATGCAAATACTATTAAAGGATCATTTTGATCAAAATCACAGATAAGACTAACTGACCTTTCGGAAACTCATATACTGTTTGATGGCATCAATGCGAGCCTGAAAGTCAGCTCTGGCAGCGTTCATGTTGGTGATCATGGAGCCAACGTTACCGACGATGGTAGCAAAAATCAACACACCCACCTGTAGAAAAGCATGGGATATCCATACTATTATTTTATATAGTATTAAATAAATAATATGAAAGCAGCCAAAAGTAGATTTTTCTATTTTATAATCTCTGTACTGTATCAATAAAGAAATATTGGCAAATTATGCCTAACATCTTACCATCTGTCTGTTTCACCTTTCAAAACCAACCAAACCTCTTGAGGTAAATCCCCTACAATGCATCTACTCTCAGGCTTGGGTTTTGTTTTAGCCACATGCTACACAGTCATATACTAAAGCTAAAGTTAGGCCAGACCCACCAGAAAGTCTGTGACGACGAAGAAGTACTCAGAGTTCTCTACAGGTGGTGGTGTTTCTCCAATGGTGGTGAGTGTTAACGTGGACCAGTACATACTGTAGGCATACTTCCTCACCAGACGACCAAACTCTGGATCGGTCGGGTCAGGATACACAAACCTGTCAGAACCGAAACCTGAAAGGACAAGACAGATTAATATGTTACAGCCTTTATCAGGGCTTCCTCAGGGGTTAAGAAATCCAGATAAGGAATGAATCCAACAACCCCACCGATGGCTTTGGAAAAAGAGTAGTAAAGACAGGCATTCCAGTGGATGATGATGAGGATGTACATGACAAGGTTGGAGATACGCAGAGCATTGGGGTAGTTTGTCCTGGTTTCTGTGCGCTGGAAGAACTCCATCATCCTGAAATGATAAGAGGTTACTCTTGTCACTGCTGAGAAATTATTAGTTATGTTTGCAGAATAGCATTAGTGAGGTTAGACAGTCCAATACCTCTGTGACATATCATTATGTGTGGATATTCGGTATCCTTAGAAAATCAGTCTTATTCATTTTATCATCAAGTCTCTGACTTTTAGGAAACGGATAAAATTCATATTTGTACCTTTGAGTTAAACATCACAACAACTTTTAGTTAAACTGTAAAGAAATGTTGTTCATAAATTCATGAAATTCAAAAATATGTTCCTACTTAGCCCAAAGACTGGTTATCAGTGATTAACCCTTGTTTACCTGTTAAACCTGAAGAGTTTGTTGAGGCGGATCTCGGGGTAGGTGACTCCAAAGGCAAAGTAGAACACATCAGTGGGAATCATGGACACCAGGTCCAGTTTGAACTGAAAGCTTTTCATGTACCGTTCACGTAACTTCAGCTCGTCCTTCACCAGCAAACCCTGTTCCAGGTAACCTGCAATCACATAAACAAGGATTCAAAATGTGTACATGTTTGCACCATTATATTTGTGTGCTTACATGAACGTCTACAACAATCTGTGTGTGTGTCTTCAGACCGGTCCTAGTTCTGAAGACCATGTCACCAAGGTAGACGAGATCTGCCAAGAAGTCCAGGAGGAACCAAAAGATCAAGTAGTCAGTCTGCAACTCCTCGAAACATGCCCTGAAATGGACATGCATGTCATTTAGCACAGTGGTTACTTAAGATATAATAAAAAAGCTCTCTGGCATTGTTGGCGTTTATTTTCATGGCACTGGGAACTTATTGTTGATATTCAGCTGTTGTTCTTCTGATGCTGTGGGCACCCAAAGCCTTTAGAGCACTGACACAAACAGACCAAATTGTAAAAAAGTGTGGATTTCATGTTACCTGGCTATAATCAGGGTCCAGTTGTACATGACAGGGATAGTGATCACACCCAGCCAGTAGTAGTACATGTTTCCTGCAGGATCAATCACTGTGATCTCCTTGGGACTGCAAACACATAACCAAATATAAGTTGTATTTGCAGCACATGTGTACTTCAGCCTTACACATGGCATTCATAAAATCAATTTTTCAAGACAGAGTCAGTGTTTCTGTTTAAGAAGATAAACTAAACATACGGGGCCTCCTTGGCTTTCTCCTTCTCCTTTTCTTTCTCCTTCTCCTTTTCTTTCTCCTTCTCCTTTTCTTTCTCCTTCTCCTTTTCTTCTTTCTCTTTCTGCTTTTTCTCCTTCTTCTCTTTTTTCTCCTTTTTTTCTTTCCTAGGAGAGATAATTACAAATAAGCAGTTTTCTGTGTTCATTAAAGTTGAAATATATTGAGATTTATGTGAAAATCTATATATCTGGATCGACTCAAATTTACTCCTTTTTCTCTTTTTTCTCTTTCTTTTCTTTCTTCTCCTTCTTCTTTTTCTTCTTCTCCTCGCTGCAGGAAAGCAGGATACATACATGTAATCGTAAAACTACACGTCTAGTTTTAGGTGAAGAGATAAGTTTATATATGCAAATACATTTTACATGTAAGTGTATTTAGTCTGTGTGTGTGTCTTACTCTTCTTCATTGTTGTTGCTGTTATTGACGTTGAAGAGAAACCCCGGTCCAGCTTTTTGGGTGGCTCTGAAACAAAGAAAACAATCCGTTAACCTTCCCAACCATCAATAACCCTGAACAATTGTCACTAACTGGTGTCATTCTTCAAGAAATTATGAAACTTTAACTTTAGACACTACAGCAACTGTTAATGGCCTCTGAATCACAATAAAGGTCCATTATGGTCTCTTCACGAGGCCTTTATTTGCCCATGGGCGCCTAAATCCTCTAAAACTCCAGAGCCTGTTGGAAAATTTGTATGTGAATACATACACAGATTTATCAAGAGGCCCTGAATCATTTTAAACCAATTCGAAAACCTCTTCGAGGACCCATTAGGCTACACTTGAACTACACTTCCCACAGGTGGCTCACAATCATTACTTTCATTACAGTTTTTGAGTCGTATTTGTATGATACTCACCTGTCCTGCGCACTGACTTCACCTGGCTCCTCGTCCATATCTTGTAGAACTATGGAGGGTGGAGTTAATCTGGAGACTTGGTGTGGGAGTAACGGCCCTACCTTAGCCATGGAGATGTTTTTCTTTTGGCTATTTTTTGTCCAGAAAGGGAGAAAAAATGAATTTTGATGAAAGCTTTGCAACACAGAATGTCATACAGTCAGGAAATATCCACAGTGAGTTTAGCATGATGGCATTTTATTTGAACACTTTCCCCCTTGGATGTGTCCAGTCTTGTCATTATGGGTACCAAGATGTCATAAAATACTGTCTTTATGCAACATCATTACAATTTAGCTTTTCCAGCTGTTCAGTGCTGATGTTAAACATCTTCCTGGGCCTAAAGAAATACATGCCTTGCAAAAATTTTAGACCTGATAACCAATAACGTGGTCATTGGCACCCAAACTGATTAGCCTCTGGCATCCCTCTGTGATCCACATTTAGTAGGCCACTGTACCATTTTTGCAGCACAAAGTTAGTTGTCTGAAAAAATTTCTTTGACCCCAAACGGTAGACTTATGCCATTAAAATAATTGTATTTAAAGAACACAAAATCTTATTTTAGCTTAATGCTTAAGCTCAATGGCATTTTTGAGGCAGTGCCAACACCTTTATGAGCTATATTTTGCAATATAAGGGTAAGAAAGATTTTGTTGTTGACACCTTATCAGCTAAGTAGGCCATATGTCACTAACTAGGAGCCAAACTGGCTGCTTTATGGACCCGAACCCGGGGAACATAAATTGTTTTGATTAGAGATTATTACCGGTTCTTTCTTAAGAACTAATTAGTAACGTTTTATGAAGATTCAGGTAAATAAAGACCCTTTGGTATCAAGCAATCTTCAGGTTTTTGTGCAGTAGTGTGGGGTCACCAAGAGTTTAAACAAAAGCAACAGGTAAATTAAGAGCACACACACGTGAATATACAACATATCCACTATCAACATCACACCAAATAAACCTACATTGTTCCCTCACATTTTCATATTTATTGTTATCAATTCTATTGAACAAAAACGTGTATGATATTTAAAAAATGTCTTGCATAATGTGCGGCCTTCTACCCTCAGTCCATTATCTCCTTACTCACCAGCTGATAATCCAACACCTGTGGTTATGTGGCCTAGATCCACCAGCAGCCCATCAAACTCATCTCCATGGAAACAGAGGAGTAACCTCCCATAAACACACTCCTGTGGAAGCTGGGACCCTTTAAATCCTCACTGGTTTGGAGTCTAGAGGGAAAAAAGGAGAAAAGGGACCGAGGGATGGAAAGAGTGAAGGACTGGAGCGTTCGGCGGGTCCAGCAGACGAGTCTCCTCAGTCACCCTGACCAGGATAAAGAGATTAGAGGAGGGATGATACTGTGTGTCTTACGTACGCCTGCACTCAGAGGTGGGGAATGAAACTACTACCATGTAGTTACACATGAAAATATACAACTCTACCTCGATAAGTAAACGTGATGTAATGGAGGAGTTCAAGTTAGAAAAAGAGGAAGCTAGGAAAGAAGGAGAAGAAGTGAAATGTGTCAAAGATAGAAGGAGTTAATAAATGGAGCAATTAGAAAGTGAAGAAACGGCTAAATGAGAAACAGAAGAATGTATAACAGCATTACAGGAAGGAGGAGGAAATAAAGAGAAGGATGAAAATATGGTGGAGGAAAAGGGGGACAGAAAGAGTCTGAGGAGTTCTGTGAATGTAGTGATGGTGAGATGGGAGGAAAGACACAGTGAAAAGTGAGGAAGAGCAGATTACAAAGACCCGTGCTGGTTTTCCTCTGATCCTCCTGAGTCAGCAGAGTAGCTTTAATAACACACAGCAGCCTTTAACAGGCAGCTCTGATTGGCTTATTGGGAATTAGTCTGTGTGTGTGACTGAAGTACCATCAGCTCTGTGGGGCTGAATCTTCATTCCTTTATATTTCACTAGGAAAATGGACATATGTGTGATATAATCTCCACCACAGTCGTCAGTAACAGGCTTCTTGAAGCTTTTCTTTGGATGTCGGCAGCCTTTCTTTATCATGATGATCCCACACTGTTGAGTGGAGGCCAATCGTTGAATGATAGTGTTTTCTATCCATGCTTTCACTGCATTGGCGGTGCGTTTGGGATCACTGCTGAAAAACGAAGCTGTTGCCAAGCAGACTCTTTCCAGATGGTATTAGATGGTGGATCGTGGGATATCTCAGCCTCTTCTCCCCGATTCCCTTCCTTAAGAACGGCTTCTTCTTCCTCTAAGACCATTTCTGACGGGCCTCAGTGAGCACCTCTGCACTTTTAGGCAGTTATTTTAATTCCACTTTAACCCCTTATGCACCAGTCACCTTAGATTGATTGATGTGCAGTACACTTTGACGTTGAAGGAAATGTTTGGAGTCTTGCTCAAAATTTGAGAGCTGATAACAGAACCATGTTTACAAACTGTTTCCTGCTGTTCCAAGCTTCTGTTTAATTTGCAATTACATTTGAAAGAGGGAAACCTGGACCTGGTATCACCTGCTCTTTGATTTCAACAGAGAGTTTTTGGCTATTGCTAATTTCCAAACTTTGTGCCTTGTTGGGCTTTTACATTCACACACATGTTCGGGGTGATGAGCTGTGTGGATCCTCTGTGTCTGTGACTCCCTTCTCATCTGCTGCCCTCTGCTGAATGCTTCTGTAACTGCTCTACTTTGAACCAATGAGTGATTTGTGATCAGAGTAAAGCAGCTGAGAATTCAGCTCTGGTGCTGTAACAGGATGAAACCACTGCAACAAGTCCTCTTTGATGTTCTACGATCAGCTGGATGTGATGTTACTGCAAAGGTGAAGCACAGCAACTCAGCATTCAGGTGTCAGCCCACAAAAAGTCACAGATCCACTGCCCTGCAGACGTTTTATAGATGTTTGGAAGTTTCACTTTCTCCTAACCTGACATTTAAACTGTTTTTAACAACAACCCCACAGTTACTGATTTATTCTGTTTTACATTATCTGACATTTCTGATTAGTGCTGATGTGCATGAAGTGAACTTCTTCCACCATTTTGGCTGCCATTCAGTAAATATGTACACCAGTCCCTCACACTGTTGCACAGGTCTCATCTGTAATGATTGCAAAGGATGCTGTTGGTGTGTGTGATGCTTTCATGGCTACACATTAGTTTCAAAGTCATTGACACTCTAATGAAGCCAGTTTATTGTGGCTATTTCACACTGAGCTGTGTGATACGGGGCTGTCACAGAGACCCACACCATTAGAAAAACACAAAACCACTGAGCTATGGTGGCAAGAAAAGAGGAAGAAGAAACCTTTTTCCTAATCTCAGTGGTTTTCTCACGCTTTTAAAAAAGATTTTGAATGTTGAATAATTTTGACGTATTTTCTGCTGTTCCAGCTCGGCTCTCCCTTACTCTGGCTCTAGCGCCGTTGCTGCCAGAGCGGCAGCAGACCCAGCGGAGCGGAGGTGTAAGTGTCTGGCTTAAAACAGGACATATTAGCTGCATTTAACCTTCAGTTACTCTTTATATAGTTAGGTAGGAGTCAGGCCATGTTTCTTTTTAGCAGAAAAACATTACACCAGGTAACCTGCAGTGTTGAAAACGTGTTTTCCGACAATGTTTGCTACCCTACAATCCGTCCTGCTCTGTAGTAAAATCAGCGACATTTGATCGTCCTGTTGCTCCCACTGAAATGTATACAGCCTATTTAAAATGTAAAGCTTAAAATTGTCCGTAGCCTGCTGTTGTTACCGCTGTCCTGTTTGAAATGGATACTAACTAGCTAACTGACTGAATGCCCATTAACCTTATAACTCCTGCTGTGTGTGTGTGTACCAGGGCCGTGCAGAGACGTTTAAAGGGGCGGGTGCTCAAAGCTAAAAAGGGGCACATTCAACCAGGCTGAATAACAACAACACACATTCATCAAGAATCTAATATGGGATCGCATCATACTATATCACTGTTGTGAGGCAAAGCAAACGTAGCCTATGTTGCTGCTGCTCCTGCTGCTGATAGTGCTGGAGGGCTGTGCTGATCTGAGACTGTAGACATTAAAAAGTCCATAGGAGAGATGGTAGCTGATTAAACAAGTGTCATGAGATAATAACAAAATGCAAAGATTGGTGACAGCGCTTGGAACCATAAGGCAACAAAAAACTGAGAAATAAACTAGACCCTGCCTGTGAATCACTCTTTGCCTCTCTTCCTCCTTCCATCCCCTCATCTCATCTATCACTCTCCACTTGCTGTCCATCTGAGAACAAGGCACAACTTGCTTTTGCAATAAACTATTATTTAATTATCCACACTTAACAACTCTTACACTTAATCTATAATAAAATGATGACAGAAAAATGTTATAGAAGCAAAACATTCCAGTTGTGCTTATTATTATTTTTATACTGGAATACCTCTCCAACAACTGGTACATGTGTTAATGTTACCTGTGTTCTTTGTAATCCAGCTGCTGAGGGATCCGCTGCCTTTAGTATCCTCACACAGCTCCTACTGTTTCCTCCTCATGTCCTTACCAGCCATGTCTGGACAATGTTATATCATGAATAATTTAAAAAATCTATATACATTAAACACACACATGCACACACAGGGACATTTTAGACCTTCAGAATACTGTATATACTGTGGGCACAAGTTTCCATCATGGTGCTGATCCACAATCCTTCCCTTATTATTTATTACTAGAGCTACAATAATAAAGCAATGAGGGGAAAAAAGTAATAAATATGAAATAATGTATTTATGATGATTCCATTTGTTTCACTATCCACTCTGTGCAGCGAGAAAGCTTATTACATTTTTAAACTGTAGAGATACAATAATTTTGCTGCTGTAAAATCAGCATTTTGTCTTATTTAAAATATAAATCTAATATAATCTGTTTCTTAATGTATGTTCTTAAAATACAGCATGTTTTTTAAATATTATAATTATAATAATCCATTATTATGTGGACATGCATATTAGATCGTTTTAAGTGAAATATAAGCCCTCCAGAAAGGCAGGAAAAGCCCTGTAACTTACTTTAAAACTAAATATGTTCCCTAAAACGGTGACAGAGCTACAGACCCATGACAGCCTTACCCAGTGAGCCAGCAGCTATGACCAGCACTACTTGTGCAGTTAATAAAAGGACAGGTAAAGTTTGTCGCGCTGTTGCACACACAGCACGCTCATTTGTTTCAGTTCGTCAGTTGCCACAAGACAACTTACCAACGTGTACGTAACAAGCTAATACTCCTGTGTGCTGTAGACTACAGTGTGCGCTGTACACCTACTTACTGGTTTTGTCGCATCAGTCTGTGTGTCTGAGGTAATTTGTGTTTCTCCTACAGCTCCGGACCGCAAAAAATGCGCGTGCTCTTTGTGAGCTCGTTCCCGGCTCGTAACCAGCGCGTTCTGCCGTCAAGGGCGATCATTGGTTAATGGTGATCATGTGACTGATGCAAGCCAGATCCTTTTATTTAGCAAAAATGTGATTAATAGTTAAATATTATTGTTGAGGGCCACAGACAGGACTCCACACGCACACACACATTAAAAAAAAATAAATTAAAAACTTAAAAAAATTTTGCCTCAACAAAAGGGCACTTTGGGCACCCATCAGGAAAGGGGCGGGTGCTCGAGCCCCTTCCGCCCCCCCTCTGCACGTGCCTAATCTGCACCACGTTTGAATTCGTTTCATGCACAACACATTTGTACCTTTCAATTGTGTGTTTGTGCGTCATGCAAATAAACCTTTGAAAAGAATGAAATGATATCATATATTTATTATTGGCCTACATTTGTACAAAATTCCAAATTATATACACAAAGTCATAGAAATCACCACTCCAATTGGTCATCATGATTTTAATATTCTCTTTTTCCATAACAATGAAATACGCCTTGGACAAATATGACACATCAATAGTTCATTGGTGTTGTCACATCACATCCTGTAAGAATCTTCTGTCTGTGTCTTTTCTCTGGAAATGAATATTTCCAGCCAATATAGGCAATCCATCAACATGGCTGGAGAGTTGTAGTTATACAGTCTGTATAGTGTGGTTATCTAATGAACATTTGTAAGAATCAGTGTAGTCAATTATCACAGTGATTAGTAATAAACAGAGCCAGTGAGAGTGAGTGGATTGAAGAAAGTTAGTGACTCAGGTGTGTCGATTGGTTTGTCATCTGTTTTTGAGTCTGGAGGAGACGTAGAAATCTTTTGTTTTAAATCTAAGTTAGGAAGATTCCTGTTTTAAAACAAGCACTTTTTGTGAGAAATGTACATCTGCAGAAAGCACACAGTTACATTCTGTTCATCATGTGCACAAAATTGAAAATGTTGAACATTGAAAAACTGAGAACGTTGGGCAAGTTCAAAAGAAATGTGTTTGTAAGAACGAAAAACCTTTACCAAATTGCTCCTAAAATAGTTATGGACAGTCTAACTGTTGTATGTCTGTGTTCTACATGTTTATCTAATGGAAAACGAAGTTGCTATTGTTTTATTGCAGTTTCTTGACAATTCTGAGTGGATTTACACAGTACGGGCCAAAATGACCCGCAACAAAATCAATGTCATTTTTTTGTTTTTCAACATAATACAAGGGTTAATTTCCAAAACTTGCATATGATCTTCAATTTGTAGCAGATCCACTATCACATAGCAGCTGGAGCAGTCTCCAATGGAGGTCAGTCCACTGCTGCCACCTGTGGCCAAATACCAGAGCCTATTACTAGATTAACTTGTGACACATCTGCACCTGCTGCTATGATCACATTGAGTAGAGGTTGAGTGGCTTCATTAATATGAAAAAATACTATTAAGATCACTAACAGAAAGTCCTCCCTCAGTTTACTTTCAACCAAAAGGCAAATAACCAAACCACATGAACATCTAATAAAAGATATAAAATATTGAAATACTGATGCAACATTATTTTTGATTGAGGGATCATTTGATTTTACACTTTTACCTGAATGTGGCTCTTTTTTTGAAAAAACTTCCTTAAATCCCTTATGAACCTGGCTGTCTCTCTGTACACACACACACACACACACACACACACACACACACACACCAGGAGTTATAAGGTTAATGGGCATTCAGTCAGTTAGCTAGTTAGTATCCATTTCAAACAGGACAGTGGTAACAACAGCAGGCTACGGACAATTTTAAGCTTTACATTTTAAATAGGCTGTATACATTTCAGTGGGAGCAACAGGACGGTCAAATGTCGCTGATTTTACTACAGAGCAGGACGGATTGTAGGGTAGCAAACATTGTCGGAAAACACGTTTTCAACACAGCAGGTTACCTGGTGTAATGTTTTTCTGCTAAAAAGAAACATGGCCTGACTCCTACCTAACTATATAAAGAGTAACTGAAGGTTAAATGCAGCTAATATGTCCTGTTTTAAGCCAGACACTTACACCTCCGCTCCGCTGGGTCTGCTGCCGCTCTGGCAGCAACGGCGCTAGAGCCAGAGTAGGGGAGAGCCGAGCTGGAACAGCAGAAAATACGTCAAAATTATTCAACATTCAAAATCTTTTTTAAAAGCGTGAGAAAACCACTGAGATTAGGAAAAAGGTTTCTTCTTCCTCTTTTCTTGCCACCATAGCTCAGTGGTTTTGTGTTTTTCTAATGGTGTGGGTCTCTGTGACAGCCCCGTATCACACAGCTCAGTGTGAAATAGCCACAATAAACTGGCTTCATTAGAGTGTCAATGACTTTGAAACTAATGTGTAGCCATGAAAGCATCACACACACCAACAGCATCCTTTGCAATCATTACAGATGAGACCTGTGCAACAGTGTGAGGGACTGGTGTACATATTTACTGAATGGCAGCCAAAATGGTGGAAGAAGTTCACTTCATGCACATCAGCACTAATCAGAAATGTCAGATAATGTAAAACAGAATAAATCAGTAACTGTGGGGTTGTTGTTAAAAACAGTTTAAATGTCAGGTTAGGAGAAAGTGAAACTTCCAAACATCTATAAAACGTCTGCAGGGCAGTGGATCTGTGACTTTTTGTGGGCTGACACCTGAATGCTGAGTTGCTGTGCTTCACCTTTGCAGTAACATCACATCCAGCTGATCGTAGAACATCAAAGAGGACTTGTTGCAGTGGTTTCATCCTGTTACAGCACCAGAGCTGAATTCTCAGCTGCTTTACTCTGATCACAAATCACTCATTGGTTCAAAGTAGAGCAGTTACAGAAGCATCCAGCAGAGGGCAGCAGATGAGAAGGGAGTCACAGACACAGAGGATCCACACAGCTCATCACCCCGAACATGTGTGTGAATGTAAAAGCCCAACAAGGCACAAAGTTTGGAAATTAGCAATAGCCAAAAACACTCTGTTGAAATCAAAGAGCAGGTGATACCAGGTCCAGGTTTCCCTCTTTCAAATGTAATTGCAAATTAAACAGAAGGCGTATTTCATTGTTATGGCAAAAGAGAATATTAAAATCATGATGACCAATTGGAGTGGTGATTTCTATGACTTTGTGTATATAATTTGGAATTTTGTACAAATGTAGGCCAATAATAAATACATGATATCATTTCAAAGGTTTATTTGAATGACGCACAAACACACAATTGAAAGGTACAAACGTATCGTGCATGAAACGAATTCAAACGTGGTGCAGATGTGTGTCACAAGTTGATCTGGCTGTAGGCTGTGGCACTTGGCCAGAGGTGGCGCTGGTTGACTAGAGTCCATGTTAGTGCACACAAAGTAAACTGCACGCTTTAGTTGTGAAGCAAAAACGCTGAAACCGGAGAAATAAAACGTGCGAGGGGGACGATAACGACGACAAGAGTCTCCCGATCGTTTACTCTTCCTGTCCTGTGAACAACACCGGCGTGGTGTTAATTGTTTGCTGTTTTCGCGATCGCGTCGCGCATGAGGATATCACCAGGTAAACTCGCAACATTTTTAAACATTTTATTGTTCAACAGCATCAAGACTGACGGAGTGTGTTTGAGATAACCTCACAAGTGTCACAGATGACACATTTGGCGTAGTTTGTTGCTGGTTTGTCGGTAGCAGCTCCTGAAACGCAAGACTGCCACACATCTGTTCGACCAACGCCAGTTGATCTAAACGCCAGTTGATCTGGAACACCGGCAATGTAGCATCATGATGCTAACGGAGTCGTGGCTAACACCGCTAACTCAGGACACGAGCGTGACACTACCGGGATTCCAGCTGCTGCGAGCGGACAGGACGAGAGAGAGCGGTAAGAGGAAAGGAGGGGGACTGGCAGTGTTTGTGAATGATAAATGGTGTAACCCTGGGCACATCACTGTGAAAGAACAACTCTGCAGCAGAGACATTGAGCTGTTAACCGTTAGCATGCGTCCGTACTACCGGACCCGGGAATTCTCGCATGTTATCGCGATAACAGCGTATGTCCCCCCCCCCGGCCAACGCGGATGCAGCCTGTGACTCTCTCCACTCTGTGGTCAGCAGACTGCAAACACAATCTCCGAGAGCCCTTCTCATAATATCAGGGGACTTTAATCATGCCTCACTGGACTCCACACTGCCCACCTTCACCCAGTATGTGACCTGCCCAACCAGAGACAATAGAACACTGGACTTACTGTATGCCAATGCTCCAGATCAACACCAGTAAAACCAAGGAGCTGGTGGTAGACTTCCGCAGGCACAAGCATCCTCCACTGCAACCACTGAACATCCAAGGTATGGACATTGAGACTGTGGACAGCTACAGGTACCTTGGTGTTCATCTGAACAACAAACTGGACTGGACTCATAACTCAGACGCCCACTACAGGAAAGGGCAGAGCAGGCTGTACCTGCTGCGGAGACTCAGGTCGTTTGGAGTGGAGGGCCCACTCCTAAAGACCTTCTATGACTCTGTGGTGGCCTCAGCCATCTTTTACGGTGTGGTCTGCTGGGGCGGCAGCATCTCTGCCAGGGACAGGAAGAGACTGAACAGCTAAGAAAATAACACAAGCTACCATGTACTTTATCTGCAAAGACCTACGTGGAAAATGAGGGCCTTTCTTACATGCTCAAGAAGCTGGAACCCAGGTATGTGATACCATCACGACGTTTTTTCACGGACACAGCTGTACCCAGTCTCTACCTGGACGTGAAGCTTAAAGTTGAGCAAAGTTTGCACAGCACAGCATATTAACTTGTGACGCATGGACCTCACGGGCTGTGGATTCATATGTGACTATAACAGCTCATTATCTCACAGCGGACTGGCGACTGCTGTCTTACGTTCTCCAAACTTGAACATTACATGAAATTCACACCAAAGTGAACATTGCTGAGTTCCTGCAAAATGCAGCACAGGAATGGGGGATTGCCGACAAAAATCTGGTGGTTGTCACCGACAATGCTTCTAATATGACAATTGCCAGTCGACTAGCGTGATACCTGTACGTGAAGTGTTTCAATCTGGCGTCACAACGAGCCTTAAATCTGCCTGCGGTAGCCAGGGTCTTGGGGAGAGTGCGCCGCTTAACTGGCTTTTTCAATTGAAGCACAATGGCAAACCAAACTCTGGAGCAAAAACAGAAAATCTTACAGCTCCCGACTCACAAGCTCAAGACCGACGTCTGCACAAGATGGAACGGTGCTTATGACATGCGCCAGTGTTTCCTACCATTTGTGCAGCATCGCTGTCTCCCGATGTGAGAAAGAGTAGCACAGATATCTTTACTCTAAATAAGACAAATATTGGAAATACTGAAGAAATTGTCCGGGCGTTAAGGTCAATGCAAGTTGCGACTACTGTGATGTCTGAGGAACAGAATCCTACTCTCTCTTGTAGCACCGCTGCTAGCACAGCTGTTGCATGTGTGGGTTTTCTACAGGAAGAAAAGAGGCAGCAGACCATCTCTGAGCCAGAAGCCCATGAACATCATGAAGAACTGACGACACTGAGCAAAATCCCAGACCCCCTCTCATATCAGCCAGGATGATCAAGTCCTGTGGGCTAACAGACTTGCTGGTCAGACTTGTGGTGATGTTGGAGCCCCACCAAAATCATTATCTGCCAAAGCTGAGGAGGAGGTGAAAGGATACCAGGAGGTCACACCACTGTCATTCATAGAAGACCCACTAAGCTGGTGGAAATCCCACGAGCAAGCAATCCTTTCTTGGCCACGCTGGCAAAAAGATGCCTTTGTATCCCAGGTAGTAGTTTCGGCTGAAAGAGTCTTCTCAACCGCTGGAGACATCGTCACAGCAAAACGGAGCACTCTGACTTCAGAGCATGTTGATCAGCGCCTAACTCTGAGCAAGAATGCTGACATTCCTTCACTGTCCAAATGTGTTAAACCGTTTTAGGGAAGCAACAAACAGGACAGTTTACTTATTTCAATTTAAGATATTATGTTTTATTTTATTTAAATGTTAAACTTTTTTTATTGAATGTAAAATTATATTTTGTTTTAATGTACCAGTAATTTACTTTCAAATTCTGGGGCTGCATATTTTTTTACAAATTGCACGTTTCAGAATAGCTATAATTGTCCAGGTGGTTGCATTCAGTTAAGGTGGACTAGACTGTAATACAAACAGTTCAGTTTGTCAATAAAACTGACTGAAATGAGAGAAAAACTGAGTTTGAGACTTTATCAATATTCATTTTATCTAATAACAAAGTTTACTTTTATGGACCGAATCTGCAGTAGAGAAAATGTGATATATCACAAGATATTTTATTGCAATACTCAGAATATCACAAAATACTTAACTCACGATATTATTGCAATTTTTTTAAGTATTGTGATGATATCATATTGTGGGGCGTCTGCTGATTCCCACCTCTAATGTGAACCCGACCACATTCACACGTATGACTTGTATAATGACTCCATCACGTTAGACGCCTCATATCACACATCACTACACAACAGTATTTGTGTTTTATTTTTCTGTTTAGGATTAAAATCTCATTTTTTTATTAGGGCTACTGTGGTTGTGATCTAAGAATTTCAAACTAAATACTCTTACCTGAGAAAAATGGCCAAGACCATTTTCAGTGCGCCTGCAAGGAAAGAGTGAAAAATGAACAAACATGTTCTCAAAATGAAGATTAGAGCAAAACAAATAATAACACTGATGGCAGCTTTTTAAGTCATGTAACTCTGGCCTGTGAATCATTCAAGCATAAAAAAGTACGTAATACAAGGATGTTCCAAAAACATCGTTTGTTTTTTATTTCTTTAGTTGAATCTATGAAAAATGCCAAGGAAACAGTTTGACAGCATAAAATCGTCATTTTGGAGAAGAGTGTTTCTGGGCATAATAAAACAGACGACTTGTTCTGACAGCATTTCATTTAGACATAGTCACAAATCTTGAAGTATATATGATCAAACACAGTCTTACATGTTAAGTAGAAACCTTTTACTCACCTCTCTAAGCCATAAGTATAAGTCATAGTTCCATATTTAGTTCCCATTACCTGAATTTTGTTCATCAGACTGTAGCTTGTGAATAAATTGTAATTGTGTCATTTTCTTTTTATATAAATGTTTTGATGTGCACTGGCACGGATTCATATCTGAGTTAGCTCGAGGTGAATGTACTGTTGAAGTCTCATAAGATTAAAGTCAGTTTGATAAACCTGATGACTGGAAGTGTCACCATGTTGCCTGTACACCTGAGTTATAATCTGTTTGTCTTTTTCTGTTGATTTAGGACAAGATGGGCAAAGAAATGCGGAAAAAACACAGATGTCAGCAATGTGAGAAGGCTTTCCACAACCTGAAGCAACTCAGGAGACATCAGAGATGTCACACTGAAGAAAGACTGTACAGCTGTGATCAGTGTGAGAAAACATACAAAACAGTACGCACACTAAATGTTCATAAGAAAACGCACAGTGGAGAGAAACCACATATGTGTGAGGTGTGCGGCAGTGAATTTATCTCATTGGCAAAGTTCTCAACTCACATTCAACGGTATCACACCGGAGAGAGACCGCACCATTGTCAGCAATGTGACAAAGTGTTTGTGACCCGAGGCGAACTAAAGATTCATCAGATGGTTCACACAGGAGAAAAGCCCTACAGCTGCGGTGAGTGTGGGAAAAGTTTTTCATGGCTTTCCAATCTTCTCCGTCACCAGCGCATCCACACTGGGGTGAAACGGTTCACCTGTGAGGAGTGTGGAAAAAGTTTCACTAGATTAGATAATTTAAAGGCGCACAAGAACATCCACACAAAAGAAATGTTTTTCTCCTGTGAGCAGTGCGGTAAAGCTTTCTATTCATCATCTAACCTTAGGACTCATGTTGTTATGCACACTGGAGAGAAATCGCACAGATGTGACCAGTGTGGGAAAACATTCACCACGCCGCAACAGCTGAGAATCCACACACGTATTCACACTGGAGAAAAACCACACAAGTGCAGACACTGCGACAAGACTTTTAGTTCACAGGCTTCCCGCACAGTACATGAACGCATCCACACTGGAACAAGACCGTACAGCTGTGAGGAGTGTGGGAAGCGTTTCACTTACTTCGGTGCTTTAAAGGTGCACAGGAACCACCACACAAAAGAAATGCTTTTTTCCTGCGAGCAGTGCGGGAAGGTCTTCACTTCTCGTAGCGCATTTTATTATCATAAAAGGATCCACCGAAAGAAACAGCAATAATGTGCACTTTGTGGAAAAAGATTTGAAGGAGTACAAATTCACTGCTGCACTCTCACTGAAGATACAATCTGAAAGTGTACTTTTCTTTGAAACATGGATACGAGTTGTTTTAGGCACATTGTTCAGGCCTATATCATTATTGTGTTTCTGTTGCATTAACCTCCTAAGACCCGAACTCTTCCACGACATGCATTTTTAATTTCTCTTTGATATTTGGGCATATTGGGGCCCAATGAATGTAAAAACAAAGAATTTCCAGATTTTTTTTTTTTTTTACCTTATTTTTGTTTTTAAGGAAAATGAGAGCCACAAATGAGGATATTCATTTAAAATTTTGATAGAACAGTAGCAGTATAATGTCCTCGTAAGTGGATATCAGGCCCATGTAGAGCAAAATTGAGTATTTTGGTCAAAATAACCAAAAATGTGATGTCCACATATGTGGACGGCAGGTCCTAGGAGGTTAATAGAACTTGAACAACTGAGGTGTTTATTAAAACTGTTTTTGGAGGTCCAAACATGACCGACCAAAGTGTTCGTTGTTGATCCAGTTACTGAAAATGATTTGTTATTAGGACTCAGAGAGGACCTAACTTCTGCTGTGAGTGATGTGAAAATACTGACTTAAATCTTGGATGTTGTCTGGGTTTTGTTAACTTATAGCAATGTTGATAATAACAATAATAATTTTGGATCTTGTGTTTAAGTTTTTTGTCTTATTGGCTGCTGTTCATTCATTTCTAACATGCACTGTTGTAATGCTGTTTGTTGCTTTCATAAATAAAAAGTATTTAGTGATCAGTGAGTAGAAGGATGGGTGAGCACTCCCACTCACTTTGTTTGTATCCCATCTGTTCATCTGTTTTCAATTAATCTCCTAAATATAAATAAACAAATACCATGTTCAGGAAGGTTTGGACTCTTATTTCTTCTGAACAAACATTTCTGTAACTCTCAAACGGTATAAGGGCATCGTTTCTTGCTCATAGAATCGTCTAGAATTCAGAACTATGACATTGAGATAACTCATTAAAAAGACGAGGCCTTCTGATGTGATCTTGGAAAACCGCGACATCCTTTCCTCTCGTGGGTTCACACACCGTCCAGATGTGTGACCAAAGCTTTTTGTTCCAGTCTCTCTGTTAGATTAAATTTTACTGATATATGATATAACAGTTTTTTATATTGTAAAGGTAAAACACTGTGGGATGGAAAAACTCCCTTTTAACATGAAGAAATTTTTCGGCATAAAAAAAAACTTCTGCTGAGATAGTATAAATATCAACACTTCACCGAGTTCTTTTGATTCCTCAGAGGCATCCAATAGAAGACAAAACACTGCTCAGCAGATCATTTGTAAGAGCCAAAGTCAATGTTTATGTTTTGCTTATTTGTTATGGTGGCACAGGTGTAGAGCTTTACCTGCATCTCAGCTGATGACATGTGGGTGTGGTCACTGTCTATTTACCTGAGGTCGGTGTTCGCAGCAGGTGTGTTGGGTGAGTGATTTGTGGGCAAACTTTTCTGTTGACCGTCATTTTTTTGGCACATCAGTTAATGCATGCGCTATTTGTAAATTGATTGAAAGCGCAAAAGTTTGTTTTTGTTTTGTTCTTAAAATAAATGCGCAAAGTACAAGTACGACTCATTATGGATTATTGGAAGCACGTCACAGGGGGACAACCAACTCAGCCGGCCGCGGCTTTATTTATGGATGAAAGTCGCAACATCATTTAAGACTGTATTACTTCTAGAAGAGAGATGCGTCCTGCACGACACGCTGCCGCAGATCTGAAAATGGTGGTGTGCCCCTGACAGTTTTATTAGAGAAGCTCTCTCATTCTAGTCTAAACAACAGCATTCCAGTAACTTTCCGCAGACAATGTTCCCTCTTATCTATATTTTCTCAGGCAAGCATGAGTGAGAGTCTGCAGCTTTCTACTTCCCAAGGACACATGGTCTCATGCCTTTATTTTTATCAAAGACTTTATCACAGTAGATGTCTTTCTGAAAGTGCTGTAACTAAGTTTAAGAATATAATCCACCCACTGTTATCATCTTCAATGCCCTGTACCAACACAGAGCAGAGCAGCTATCTGAACCCTACTCCAACAGAGGTCGATTATCTTGTTAATAATTTTACCTCCTCACTACGTACGACTCTGGATACTGTAGCTCCTGTGAAAACTAAGGTCTCAAATCAGAAGTACCTGACTCTGTGGTATAATTCTCAAACACGTAGCCTAAAGCAGATAACTCGTAAGCTGGAGAAGAAATGGCGTGTCACAAATTTAGAGGATCATCGTTTAGCCTGGAGAAATAGTTTGCTGCTTTATAAGAAAGCCCTCCGCAAAGCCAGAACATCTTACTATTCGTCACTGATTGAAGAAAATAAGAACAACCCCAGGTTTCTCTTCAGCACTGTAGCCAGGCTGACAAAAAGTCAGAGCTCTACTGAGCCAACCATCCCTTTAACGTTAACTAGTAATGACTTCATGAACTTCTTCACAAATAAAATTTTTATCATTAGAGAAAAAATTACCAATAATCATCCCACAGATGTAATATTATCTACAGCTACTCTTAGTACCATTGATGTTAAGTTAGACTCTTTTTCTCCAATTGATCTTTCTGAGTTAACTTCAATAATTACTTCCTCCAAACCATCAACGTGTCTTTTAGACCCCATTCCTACAAAACTGCTCAAAGACGTCCTGCCATTAATTAATTCTTCGATCTTAAATATGATCAACCTATCTCTCATAATCGGCTATGTACCACAGGCCTTCAAGCTGGCTGTAGTTAAACCTTTACCGATCTCCAACCTTCCTTTCATATCAAAAATCCTTGAAAGAGTAGTTGTCAAACAGCTAACAGATCATCTGCAGAGGAATGGCTTATTTGAAGAGTTTCAGTCAGGTTTCAGAGCTCATCACAGCACAGAAACTGCTTTAGTGAAGGTTACAAATGATCTTCTTATGGCCTCTGACAGTGGATTCATCTCTGTGCTTGTCCTGCTAGACCTTAGTGCTGCGTTTGATACTGTTGATCATAATATCCTATTAGAGCGATTAGAACATGCTGTAGGTATTACAGGTACTGCACTGCAGTGGTTTGTATCATATCTATCTAATAGACTCCAATTTGTTCAAGTAAATGGAGAGTCCTCTTCACACACTAAGGTCAATTATGGTGTTCCACAGGGTTCAGTGCTAGGACCAATTCTATTTACATTATACATGCTTCCCCTAGGCAGCATCATTAGAAGACATAGCATAAATTTTCACTGCTATGCAGATGACACGCAGCTCTATCTATCCATGAAGCCAGGTAACACACACCAATTAGTTAAACTGCAGGAATGCCTTAAAGACATAAAGACCTGGATGGCCGCTAACTTTCTGCTTCTTAATTCAGATAAAACTGAGGTTATTGTACTCGGCCCTGAAAATCTTAGAAATATGGTATCTAACCAGATTCTTACTCTGGATGGCATTACCTTGGCCTCCAGTAATGCTGTGAGGAACCTTGGAGTCATTTTTGACCAGGACATGTCCTTCAATGCACATATTAAACAAATATGTAAGACTGCTTTCTTCCATTTGCGCAACATCTCTAAAATTAGAAATATCCTGTCTCAGAGTGATGCTGAAAAACTAGTTCATGCATTTATTACTTCCAGGCTGGACTACTGTAATTCTTTATTATCAGGATGTCCTAAAAACTCCCTGAAAAGTCTTCAGCTAATCGAAAATGCTGCAGCAAGAGTACTGACAGGGACTAGAAAGAGAGAGCATATTTCTCCTGTTTTGGCTTCCCTTCATTGGCTTCCTGTTAAATCCAGAATTGAATTCAAAATCCTGCTCCTCACATACAAGGTCTTAAATAATCAGGCCCCATCTTATCTTAATGACCTTGTAGTACCATATCACCCTATTAGAGCACTTCGCTCTCGCTCTGCAGGCCTACTTGCTGTTCCTAGAGTATTTAAAAGTAGAATGGGAGGCAGAGCCTTCAGTTTTCAGGCCCCTCTTCTGTGGAACCAGCTTCCAGTTTGGATTTGGGAGACAGACACTATCTCTACTTTCAAGATTAGGCTTAAAACTTTCCTTTTTGCTAAAGCATATAGTTAGGGCTGGATCAGGTGACCCTGAATCCTCCCTTAGTTATGCTGCAATAGACGTAGGCTGCCGGGGATTCCCATGATGCATTGAGTTTTTCCTTTCCAGTCACCTTTCTCACTCACTATGTGTTAATAGACCTCTCTGCATCGAATCATATCTGTTATTAATCTCTCTCTCTCTTCCACAGCATGTCTTTATCCTCTTTTCCTTCTTTCACCCCAACCGGTCGCAGCAGATGGCCCCGCCCCTCCCTGAGCCTGGTTCTGCCGGAGGTTTCTTCCTGTTAAAAGGGAGTTTTTCCTTCCCACTGTCGCCAAAGTGCTTGCTCATAGGGGGTCATATGATTGTTGGGTTTTTCTCTGTATTTATTTATTATTGTGCTATCTACTGTACAATATAAAGTGCCTTGAGGCGACTTTTGTTGTGATTTGGCGCTATATAAATAAAATTGAATTGAATTGAATTTATTTTTCAGGGCTGTGTCCACTTAATACTACACTATATAACTTTATAACACTTATTAATAAAAAGCATAACATTATTGAGGCACAATAATAATAACAATAGTCATAACCTCAAACCCAGCCTCTGTCATGAATCCTTAGTGGACTGAAGCAAAAGTAAAACCTGCTTTTTGCACTGTTTTCTCTGCAGACTCAATCAGGTCTGTTTTAGTTAAACTCTTTTGAGAATGGAGCGAGTGTTGGTCCAGTTGTTTTACAGTTCACTGTTCTAAATCAAATGGATCCGTTCAGATGATGTTAGACATGCTGCATGTGTGATTTCTGAGATAATCTGCCAGCAAAGCACAGAATGGAGGTTTCTGGAACATCTTCACCGACTTCCAGTGTGCATGGAGAAAGACAAGCTCCAATCAGGTCGGTTCTGGGTAATTTTGACCCAGCATCTTTTGTTTCTTGTGTTTTCATATTATTCTGTATTATGGTTTAGGCTCTGATCATTGGTTGTTTTTCTTCTTCTTCGTATGGATATTATTGTGTTAGTGTATGTTTAGGTTAGTGTCTAGTGATCCCTGCCCGTGTGTGCCCTCTGTACTCTCTTAGTATGGTGTCTCTGAGGTCAGTCGGTGTGTTCCTGTTTTACTTTGAAGGTCTGTGTCTGACATCAGTATGTTGTTTTTTGCGTCCTCCCTGTCTCCTCACGTCAGTTAGGTTCAGCTGTGTCTCCCTCCTGTGTGCTGTGTCCTCGTTTCCCTCTGTGTATATCTAGTATGTGGTCTCCTATGTTTGTCGTCGGTCAAATATACAGATACTTTGTATCTCTGGTCTACATTCTCTGTGTCATCCTTGTTGTTCATGCCCTGTGTTCCCCGCATGTGTTTCTCCCTGCATCTTATCCAGTAAGTATGGTTTCAGGTTTTGTTTGTTATATTTTTCCCAGTACAGGGTTCATATTTCTGTCCTCACTTGTGTTTGTGTTTTCACCTGTGTAATAAAGCTCACTCGCATCACAGCTGGTGCCTGCATCTTGGGTCCTTTACTCACAAACCCCACACGACTGCTGCCACCGCCGTGACCCAAACACTTAAAGATGTCTGTAGACCCGTATCACACCACAGGATATAAACCAATAGTAGAGGGAGTTTGACATAATACTAGAACCTAGCCCACATGTGTTGGTGTGTGGTAACTGTAACAGTAATCTAATTACCTTTTTTGCAATAGTAATCCCTTACTTTACTCGTTACTTGAAAAAAGTAATCGGATTACAGTAACGCGTTACTTGTAATGCATTACTGCCCATCTCTGGTGGTAACCAGTTTGTTCATTTTATTTTTTGTATTTGTTATTTTTCTAGTTTTAGTTTTTTCAATATATTTTTTAAAAAATTCTGTTAAATTGTTTTTCTGACAAATTCATGATATATAATTCTACCAAAATCTCACATAAACTAAATCAATGTATTTTCTTTCGTTAATTCCAATAAACTACAGTTTTCTTCTTATTTAAACATAAAATGTATTTAACATATGTGCTATGACTCTAAGCTAATGTGGAATTTTATTCACTTTTAAAAAAAAATCAAGTCTGTGATTTCATGAAAAGTAAAAGTGGGAAGTTCTTATTTGTTCCATCTCAGTGATTTTTATTAAATTGAATTAAAGATCCTCACTGGTCTTCAGGTGATGGACATATAAATAAACTGCAGTTTAATTAAACTGATTTTATGTTTCTGCTGATTATTTGAAGAATAATTCTTCCTACAGTAACAGGTAAGCACTGCTCATAACTGAACTTCTCATGCTGAGCACATCTAATTATAATTACTTTCCAGAAACACTAAAGTCAGACATGGTGTCAGAAAGAAAATGCAATACTACCAAACAACCAGAAGAGGTCAGAATACAGACATTTATGAAACAACAAGTGGACGCTCACACGGCTGACATAAACACACTTACTATAGCACTGAGGTGGATGATCTAAAAATGATGCAGTGGGACCGACTATCAAAAGATTCCAGTGAGTGTAAATACAATGTCTTGAAAAAGGATTCATACCTCTTTACACATTTTATCACTTTATAACCACAAACTTAAATGTTTCATTGAGATTTTCTGTGACAGACCAACACAAAGTAGCACATAATTGTGAAGTTGTATGAAAATGATACAAATCTGAAGAGTGTGGCGTGCATTTGTATTCAGCCTCCTGTACTCTGATACTCCCAAATAAAATCCAGTGCAATCAGTTGCCTTCGGAAGTCACCTAATTAGATCATAGAGCTCACCTGTGTGTGATTTAGTCTCATTATAAACACACCTGCTCTGTGACGGCCTCAGTGGAAACCAGGGAAGGATGACACAAATCCATGAAATTTTAGACCTATGGCATTAACATCGCATATTTGTAAAGTGATGGAGCGTATGATAAATGAAAGATTAATGTACTATTTAGAAACTAGAGGATTTATCTCTAAATATCAAAGTGGGTTTAGAAGAGGGAGGAATACAATGGATCCAGTATTGTGTTTGGAACATGAAGTTAGAAAAGCACAAATAAACTGTTCAAGGATCCTGGGTCGCTCAGACCCAGGATCCTTGAACAGTTATAGACTTATGTTACTTCATATGTATTTTTGGTGTTGCTACCCCTTTTCTCTATGCTTGTACATATGTGTGTGTGTGGGTGGCTGTGTGTCTGAGCACTCGTTTACAGGCGCCTTCAGGCCTGGTGGGTGTGGCCCTGCAAGGGGACTGGCCACACCCGAAACCACACACCTGCTGCTGATCAGGGCTCGTCGGAGGAGCTACTTAGGAGAGTCTTGGAGCTCCCACCGACGCGGGATCCCTGCGTGAGACTCCACGTTAGTCATCCAGTTGAGCTTGTTAGTGTGTGTGTGTGTGTGTGTGTGTGTGTGTGTGTGTGTGTGTGTGTGTGTGTGTGTGTGTGTGTGTGTGTGTGTGTGTCTCCGTCCGTCCGTCCGTCCTGACGGCTGCTTCTATTGTGTCCCCAGGAGAAGTGTGGAGTGCCAGACAGCAGCCAGCACGAGGAGTGCTGAGACACGGACTGTTCACGGAGAGACACGACACGGGAGTCAGGGGAAAGCACGGAGATTTATTGTTGTTTTTTCCATACACTGTAAATAAACGCACTGTTTATACACAGAGCACCGCGCCTGGGTCCTCCTTCCCTACACTCCCACGGTCTGCCAGCCAAACCATGACATAAACAAAGAAAGTGTAGTTGCAGTGTTTTTTGATATAGAAAAAGTCTATGATATACTCATAATAATAATAATGGATTTGATTTATATAGCGCTTTTCAAGGCACCCAAAGTGCTTTACAATACCACTATTCATTCACTCTCACATTCACACACTGGTGGAAGCAAGCTACAGCTGTAGCCACAGCTGCCTGGGGCAGACTGACAGAAGCGAGGCTGCCATATCGCGCCATCGGCCCCTCTGGCCAACACCAGTAGGCGGGAGGGTAAAGTGATGATGATGAAGGAATATGGAAGAGAGGGAAAAATATAGAGCATATTGTAAAGAAACTGCAGGGAACAACTGGAAGAGTTGAAGAGTGGTCTTGTAAGTGGGGTTTTAAATTTTCAGTTGATAAGACCAAGATAATGTTTTTTTACAAGGAAAAGAGTTGGTAAGGATGTCAAGCTTAAGTTGTACGGTCAAGAATTAGAAAGGGTGAGTAATTTTAAGTTTCTTGGATTGTGGTTTGATGAAAGGTTGACATGGGCTGCACATATTCAGAAAGTGGTGGACAAATGTTAGAGAATCTGATTAATGTTGATGGCATAGAGAGAGGAAAAGAATAAATGCTAAATATTGATGGTGCCACTAAAATAATAACAGACAATTATCAAAACACATGTGAAATGTACATACATTTTTAGTGAGGTACCTCATGTGGTGTGGCAGAAGGTATACCTTGTACTTCTGTATAGTAATAAATATCTCTGTTATTACAGATTGATGCCACAGATTTCATGGATGACAAGACCCTGTCTGGTTACATCCCAACATATGGTGATCAGATAGCTGCCAGACGGTTCTGCTTGGAAAACAGTGGTGCAAGTACTAAGGAATCAAGAAAAAACTCATTGCTTGAAAAATTTAAGGAAAACATGGGAATCAATGAAAATGAGAAGAAACCTGATCATGTTTCTAAGAGAAAAAGAACATATGCAAAAAACAACAAATGGACTGAGAAAAAGACTCGAAAAATTGAGTTAGGGTGGATCCATCCACCATCCAAAGTGCAGAGGAGGAGGAACAAGGACCTTTGATGTGCTTTTCTTTCCAAGTGGAAAAAGCAAATTTGGAAGATGGGAGGTGTTCAGTCATGACATATTAGACTATCAGGAAGAGGCTGTATTTGATGAAGATGTCACAGTTGGAGAACTCTACTCAGTACTTAAAATGGAAATGTTGAGATTTTACTTGTGCACAAGAAGATTTTCCAATGATGAAGATGATGAAGAAGTTTATGATAGAGGGAAAACACGTAAACAATGTTACACAACTGACTGACTCACATCAAGGAGATGAAGAAGCTTCTCACACTGTCGTGATCTCATCATCAGAATCTAGGAATGTTGATGAAGATGTATTATTAGACACATCTGAGGCAATGATTGGACCCTACCTTGGAGAGCCTCTGCCTTGTCAACTTGATGACACTGTAATAGATGAACCATTCCTGCAGTTTGAGGGAGACGATCTGGTCATCACATCCATCACACTTCCTCCAACAAACACAGCAGTCAGTAGTCCAGATACATCTATAAGCAATGAAGCAATGACTTCTGCAGCATCATATGATGTTGTCTGTGTTACCATCAAACTTCACAGGGTTACTATTCTGGAGGAGATAATCAGCCAGTTCAAAGATCCAGCACTCCTCATACACCCTCTAAAATACACCTACATTGATGAAAAAGGAGCTGATGCAGACGGTGTATCAAGAGACGTGTATGCTGCACTTTGGTCAGAGTTTGTGGACAACACAGCTGAAGGAGGGGAGTGCCATCACTGTCTCCTAAATGTCAGGAAGAAGAGTGGAAATCCATGGGTAGAATTTTACTGAAGCGATTTCATGACCATGGATTTTTCACCTTGCTCCTGTTTTCACAGTGGCACTCATCTTCGGTGAAATCAAGTATCAGATGATCTGCTGTTTGAAAGTCTTCTCTTTTACCTAAGTCAATCAGATAGGGATCTGATAACAAGGGCTCTAAAAGAAGATCTTTCAGATGAAGACAGGGATGAAGTGCTGGATCTCATGGATCGCCTGGATGTATCAGTGCTTCCAACCAAAGAGAACTTAAAAGGCCTTCTTCTGAAAGTCGCACACAAACAATTAATCTAAAAACCAGCTTATGCCGCAGAGAAAATGTCCTTAGTTGCAAGCCACTTCCTAAAAGAAGCTTTTCAAAGCCCACAAGATGTCCTACAAATGTATGAAGATAAAAAGCCAACAACGAGAAAGCTTTTGAAGTAGCTTACTGCCTCTCCCACCACTCAGGCAGAGAAGCAGAGCTTCAGATTTCTGCACCAGTGCATCAGAGGACTTGATGATACAGGACTGAGAAGGATGTTCAGGTTTCTTACTGGTGTTATATTTGACAGTTCTATGTCTTTTGAGAAAGACCGGAACTGTTTTTATCATTTAAGAAATATTTCTAAACTCAGACTACTGGTGTCAAAGGCAGAACTTGAGATGATTATTCATGCTTTCATCTCTTCTCGTTTGGATTATTGTAACGGTCTTTTTACGTGTCTTAACAAATCAGCTCTGGATCGCCTTCAGTCTGTACAGAATGCAGCGGCAAGACTTTTAACTGGTACAAACAAGAGGTCACACATTACTCCAGTCTTGGCTTCTCTTCATTGGTTGCCAGTAAATTTTAGGGTTCATTTTAAAATTTTGGTCGTAACTTTTAGAGTTCTGCACGGTGAAGCTCCCCAGTATATTTCTGACCTGTTGAAACCTCATGCTTCATCCCGAGCACTTAGGTCTTCAGGTCAGAGGCTACTGGTGGTCCCACGTACTAGGTTTAAAACATGTGGGGATCGGGCTTTTCAGGCACTGGCACCTAGGCTGTGGAACTCCCTGCAGTTGTCTTTACGCTGTCTAGACTCTACTGACTCTTTTAAAAAGCAGCTGAAGACATTTTTATACAAACGGGCTTTTAATTAATTTTAACTTGTATGTCTGATCTTATTGTGAAGCACTTTGTGATTTTTATCTGTGAAATGTGCCATATAAATAAATTTTACTTACTTACTTACTACTTACTTACTGGGTCAGATGTCATCTGTGTTGACAAGGTTGAGGTACTGTTCACGCCTGTGGATGGACTGGCACGACGACCTGTGGCACACACATGCGGCCCTCTTCTGGAACTACCATGGACATACACGTCCTACCCAGAACTACGAAATGAACAGGACAATGTTTTGGCTGCTAAAAGCAGGGGGGTTGGGACGCGCATCTGTAACCGGAAGGTCGCCGGTTCGATCCCCGGGCTCTCTGTCCTGGTTGTTGTGTCCTTGGGCAAGACACTTTACCGTACCGGTGTTGGCCAGAGGGGCCGATGGCGCGATATGGCAGCCTCGCTTCTGTCAGTCTGCCCCAGGGCAGCTGTGGCTACAACTGTAGTTTGCCTCCACCAGTGTGTGAATGAATAGTGACATTGTAAAGTGCTTTGGGTGCCTTGAAAAGCACTATATAAGTCCAATCCATTATTATTATTCATCATGTTTAAACCAAAGAATGAAAGGTTTGCACTAACATTGAGGGGCTATGAAATTTGTTTCAGGGAAATGTTTTATTAGTGTTTTATTAGTAACCTCCCAAAAAACTTTTTTATATATATATTTGAATTTTTTTCAAAAATTGTGGATAACATCAATTTGTTTCCACCATGAAAAATGTAAATTTCAGTTTAAAGTTTCATACTTAAAAAGTTTTACTAGTTTAAATGCTAATTATGTTTAATCAGTTCATATGGTTAGCAGCAAGAGGTGAACTATGCTTATAATTACAGTTATAATTAGAGTTCTTATCATGTGTCAAGGTTGTTTCCACAGGTCTGTGATACAGTTCTGTAGGATACAAGATGTCTGCTAGAAGGGATGTTTTGTTTAATAATAATTCAAAAGATTTAATATTAAATATTTTCAAGTATCTTTTTTTACCTTTCCACCAGTCATTTGTTTAGAACATATTTTAAGGGAATAACTTTAGAAGGCAATGTGTTTGATGCAATAGTTGACTGGAACAAAAGACACAGAAAATTGGCACATAAGTTAAGTTTTTTAGTGCTTATCAAGCGTCCGTGTTTTCTTCTCCTTGAACACAAATAAAAACATCTAACAGTGTTTGTTAAATAATGCAGAATGTTTATATTTGCCAGTTTACAAGAAACTATTTGTGGGTGAATAGGAGTTGCACAATGTGTTTAATAAAATTGAAAACAATATTTCATGAATGAGAATGTATAGGATCAACAGTTTAAAAACAGAAATCAGATATAATAGAAATTCAGTTATAAAATAATTGGAAATGCCAAAAGGTTGAGATTCTTCAATGCACATCTGCATTTTGCGTATTCAGGCATTTACTTCAATGTTCTAATTTAAATTAATAAACAGGTGTCAAATGTTTTCTTTAGCTGGGAAGCAAACACCTGGTTTTTGCATAAATGTCTCAGTCAAAATATAAAAAAAAGAAAAGCAATAATAATACAAGGACCTGGTTTAACCTCCTGAGACCTGAACTCTTCCATGGCATGCATTTTTAATTTCTCTTTTATATTTGGGCTGATTGGAACCTGATGAATGTAAAAACAAAGAGCCACCAGATTTTATTTTTTTTTACCCGATTTTTGTTTCTAAGAAAAATGAGAGCCACATATGAAGACATTCGTTTTAAATTTTGATAAAACAGAGGGAGTATAATGTCCTCGTAAGTGGATATCAGGCCCTTGTGCAGCTAAATTTAGTATTTTGGTCTAGACAACTCAAAATGTGATGTCCACATATGTGGATGCCAGGTCCCAGGAGGTTCATTTTGATTCTTCACTGGAGTACATAGATTTGGTTAAATATATTTAGACATGCTTGCTTGCTACTATCTTGAACCGAAAATCCAAACAAAATAATAATAATTGCCTTTTCTATTGTTTATTGCACAAATAAAACATTGTACCAAAAAATATGTTCATAGAAAATTCCCAAAGCCCAATTATATTTAGGTCCTTCGGTATATAGGCTCTCAGGAAGAGATACAGTTCAATGGATTCATCTGCTGTGCTTGGAAGTAAGAATTTCTCTGACATTATAAGGCAACACAAGCTGAAAACGGTTTCATCACAGGTATAAAGTCCTCTCTGTTGGCATTCTTGTTTACAAGCACCCGCTGCCTCCAGAGGAACCTCTTTCAGATGATCCTGTCCTCCAAAGAGATGAAGGATGGTGTACACGAGAATCGGACGTCCACTTGGAGCAACTGCATTTCTGCTTCTGCGTATTATGTGGGTGTTCCACATATGTGCAACTTGCTGCAGCTCTTCCTGTTAATTATTAAAAATTAAAAATCTCATATCAGTAGAAGAACAATTTTCTCTTGGCTCAACATTTTACCCAAAAGCACCACACAGTGACAGTCAGAAGAAGAGAGTTCATCACAAATACTCAACAACAAGAATAACAGTGGTAGACACGTGATACTGTGGAAAATTTAAAGTAATTATTAAACGTGAATTGTTTTACACAGTGTGATATTATCTTTCTGGCCAGTGAAATATGCATTTTTTCATATCCTGAACACAGTGACAATAGGGATGGTGCATAATGGATGTTAAAGCAAACTTTTTATTCTCTCTCTGTGTCTCTTTTTCTCTCTAACACACACACACACACACACACACACACACAATGACTCATTAAAAGAATATAAACATGGTTACATACCTCGATGACGTTCAGGTGGGACTGCCGAATAATGATAGTTGACTAGTCACGAATTATTTGTGCGATTAGTCGACTAATCAGATCATGAATCCATTGGACGTAAAACGTACAGCTTATTGCACCAGCATGCATCTGCTCTTATACAACTATCATTAGCTTACAGATTAAGTGTTTAAGGTTTGTGCTAACTAAAAATAAAGGCAAGATGATAGTTTATTAAATTTTAATGAAATTTGCAGATTGTTTTCGTGGAGTTTAATAAACTCAGCCGTCTGATCCTTGCTATCTAAAATATAACAGGACACCGGAATAAATTCTCGAGCATCTCACACTTCTGATAATCAGTTGTCTGCTTGACGTTTATTCAGCTGTGTAAAAACTGTAACTTTAATATCAGCCAAACCGATTTACTCAGGAACAAATAAAATACTAAAAAAGGCCAAACAATAACATTAAATTAGTCGTCGACGATTTTGATAGTCGACGTAATCGTGACTAGTCGACTAATCGTGGCAGCCCTACGTTCAGGCACGTAAACAATATGAGCTGCTTGTCCAAAAAACATCCAGAAAAGCAGTCATTGTCTTTTAGTTCCTGGAGACGATTTGTCCAGTGCTGAGCATGATGTCGTCTCAGAAAGGCCCACCAGCCTTCAATACGCTGATTGTGATTGCTGGATGCAGTAATAACAGTTTCTGACGTTCAGATCTATAGTCCATCACAAGAATCGTTGCATCTCTGCCATTATGACATTTTCTGTTCCCAAATCAGAGCGAATCCTAGCAGGTGTTCCCATCCTCTTTTCAACTTCTGCTATGAAGTAGCCAGAAGACTTTGGGATCATTGTTTGTTGAACAGGCATGAAGCCAAATCATAACTCTCGAAAAGCCATCAATGGCTCCATTTATACAGATTCCAAAAGGCTTCAGTTTGTCATAGGAGTCAACATGTCACATGAAATTTGGTCCAGGATTTACATACATTCGTCGCATTAGGCAATTTCTGCATCGTTACTCAACACCAGAAGGGTCAAGATATTTCAGTAAATGTCTCTCAGTACTCTGCGTGACAACATAACCTGCCTGAATGCAGTTCAGGTGGTGTAGTTTGTATCCATGGAGCCTCCCGTGTCCCTCCAGTTGATCAATAAGAAATCCTGCCACCTCAATCGGATCGGGCTCATTCTTTCTCCTGTACAGTCCCATGCGTTTTAGGTTTCTTCTAAGTGTCCACATGCTTATCACAATGCTGTCCAAACTGCTCAATCACAGCAAAATCTCCCCATGCCTCAATCCAAGCATAAAATAGAACTTAATTAATTCCAATAAATGAGCCATTTCCTGGCACTCTGATCTGCACTGTCACCCACTTCACTGTGTTTTACGGCAATATATCATGCTCGAACAATAAAAGATATGTTATAACATGAAAACTTTATTGTTCAAACAATATAATTATCACGTTCATACAATATAATATTTATATTGTATGAACGTGATAATTATATTGTACGGACCTGATAATTATGTATATTCTAATAACGTGATATTATGTTGTTCAAACATGAAAAGTATCTTGTTAGAACAATAAACTTTTCATGTTATAACATGATATACTTCTATTTTTCTTTTGCCTGGGTGGCAGCTCTATGCTTCCATAGAAAAGGTTGGTTGCTTTAAATATTTAGGTATTTGGTTTGATAAAAGGCTTACATGGAAAACACAAATTGAGAAAATAACTGAGAAATGTAAAAAGGTTCTGAATATTTTTAGGTGTTTAAAAGGTAATGACTGGGGTGCAGATAGGACAGCATTACGAGCTTTATATGTAGGTCTTATTAGGTCAGTTCTGGATTATGGGTGTCTGGTTTATGGTTCAGCAGCTAAAACTTTGCTAAATGACTTGGACAAAGTTCAATATCAAGCTTTGAGGTTGTGTTGTGGGGCTGTTAAGACTACTCCAGTGGCCGCTTTGCAAGTGGAAATGGGGAAACAACCATTATAACCAAGGAGACGTTAAATTGCTTTGACTGACTGCTCAAATTTAAAGGGACATAGTGAAAGTCATATTGTGCAGAGTGTACTTAAGCCTTGCCAAGAACAAGAAAAAGGGAGTGGACAAAGAAGAAGTTTCCATTGGACTATAGGGAAAGAAATCAACGAGATGGGAATTAGTAGCAAAGAAATTAGCCCAGCAGTAGCCTTGTCAGTGTTACCACCATGGCTATATGACCAAATCATTCCTGATTTCTATTTGCTACATAAGGGAGGAGGGGTGACTAAAAGCCAGGTACAGGACCATATAGTGAGGAATAGTGTTGGTCAAGTTACTTGAAAAAAGTAATCAGTAACTAATTACTGATTACTTCCCCCCAAAAGTAATTCCGTTACTTTACTAATTACTTACTTTCAAAAGTAATTAATTACTTAGTTAATTTTTAAAAACACGATTTACAACCTGAATAGGTAATAAAGCAATAGATCTTTCAGCCCAGTTCTACTTTCTCTGTCTAATCCATTATACAAAATGTAATCAAATGGAAAAGTCTTTTTTTTTAAACTTGTTTTATTAGTTTTATCTTTTAACTTTATGCATCAAGCAAAGATTAAATTATATGCAACATTCACTCACTGCAAGAAATTTGTTTAACATTTAAACCTATTTTCTGCATATTCCAGCACATAAAATAAAATATATTTTGGTGTTTACACTCAGTCTTTCAAATAAATGCAAGTGAACCACAGCAGAAGATAAATAAAATCAAAGACTCAGCGGTCCTGTTGCTCTATTTTCACCTGTATAGCAGGCGGATGTTTGCCCTGGTGCAGGTGTGCCGCAGCTGTCAGTGGAAGAATCCACGAGTTTGTCTGTGAATTTCCCATTCCCTGGTAGCTACTTCCTTAACTTCCTTGCTCTGAAGTTAAGGGGGTTTTTTCAGTGTAAAAAGAAGTTTCCTTCCCACGCAGTGAACAGCGGACACTGTTTTTGTCACTTTTTACGGAATCAAACTCACAGTAAGGTCAGTACTTCCACGCTCATACTCTCTCCACACTCGATATATTATCCATTGTTGATCTGCACAAAGCTGTTGCCACGGTTACGTCATTGTCATGACACACTCTCCCAAAATATGACGGTTTTAGTAATGCAGTAACGCAGCGTGCTTATGGGAAAGTAAGAGTAATCTAATTACCTTTTTTGCAATACTTTACTCCTTACTTGAAAAAACTAATCAAATTACAGTACTTCCTCTCTCTGGTGGGGAAGTAGGAAGATTCTTTAAAGATATTTACTGATGTGTCAAAACTGTTCGATAAAAGAATGGATGTTGCATTTGTTATCCCAGAAATAAGTTTTGTGGTGACTGGAACGAATTACAGATGATTTGGCGGTTTAGGGAACTTGTAGCATTTTACTGGCTTTGAACTGGGTGGAGGACAGTGTTGGGTAAGTTACTTTAAAAAAGTAATTAATTACTAATTACTTAGTCAATATTGTATTTAAAATACTTATCTAATTACTGTGTCAAAAAAGTAACTTAATTACTAAATAATTAGCTTATTTAGTAGCTTATTTATCACTGTAATATTCTTGTCTGCTTGTTTCAGAAAAGTGAAGAGACGGGAATATGTCCATTTCATAAAACAGCCACTCGCTTCAGCCGAGTCCGACATCTTCCGCTTTAGAATACGACTATGCAGCAAACTGGCGCGAAATGACGTGCAGCTGCACTACAGCGATGTTAAAGCGGCAGAGTTTACTTCTACGTTTAGAAGATAAATTATTGAAATTAAATAATGATATTCAGCGACTTTAATTATTTTACAATGTAACGCAAGTACATTGTAAATAACTGTAGTTAAAATACCTAAAAATGAACAGTAATTAGTTACTCTACTTTTACAGTGGAAAAGTAATTTAATTACAGTAATGCGTTACTTAGTAACGCATTACACCCAACACTGGTGGAGGACGCACCAATAGGGAGGTATTTGGTTTGCTCGGACTCTAGCAGCATGCTAGTGAGTATAGGTAATATGTCTTCAGACTTTCAGACACAATATATTTATTGTATGAAATTAAACAGAGGCATAGCAGTGGGTTTCTTATGGATTCCTGCGCATATTGGTGTTGATGGCAATGAACAGGCTGATAAGTTTGCAAAAGTTGCAACAAGAAGAAGTCATGTAGGTATGACTATAAAATACAGTAAAAGTGAAGTGAAAAGTATAATCAAGGTAAAGTTAAAGGAGAAGTGGCAGGCACAATGGGACAGAGAAGGGGAAGGCAGCTATTATTATGGCATACAGAAAATAGTTGGGCAGTGTAGAAGAAGCTGTAGAAGAGAAGAGGATATAATCTCGAGAGTGAGATTTGGTCACACGGGCTTGAATAGCACACTTAAAAAGATGGGTAAACATGACACAGGGAATTGTGACTTCTGTGGACAAGAGCATGTAGTGTTGGAGTGTGATAAGTACAAGCGAGGAGGGGAAATATTAAAGGCTGAATTGCAGGAAAATGGAGTTCATCTAAGGGTAAGAGACATATTTCAACTGCGGCTCTAATGCTCCGTCCTTCCATAAAAAGTCTTTAATCTTCAGGTTTTTTTAATGAGTCACGTGGTACGACCAACTCGCGAGGCCTCGATACATCATCAACACAAACTTCCACGCGCACTCCGAAGCCTCACCGCGCTGCGGAAGGATACACCGCACATCGAGAAACCGGAGCAGCCTCGCATCCTCGTGCTGAGCCGGAGGTAGGTGGCACGTACACGCCCCGCTTCCTCGTGTAACGGGCACGCACGCACGGCACAGTGGGCACAAACTGAGCTCAGACTGGAAACGTGTTTTTTTTTCTCTGTCGCGTTAAATAGTGCCACGTTCGTAAGGAAAAACGCTTACGAACAGGAAATTGTCATGCTAACATACTTGTGGGGACCAACAGTTACTAACGAGGACAAAGTGTCTGTCCTCACGAGTTTGAAGCTATTTTGAGGCTGAAAATGTGGTTTTAGTGTCAGGATTACAGTTAGCATTATGTCAATGAGATGTTCTCACTAAGATATGAAAACGAGTGGTCGCGCGTGGGTTGCTGTGACCTCTGACCCTTAAAGGAGCGGGAACATTAGCTGGTGTTTTCCTGCTGACCTTACAGGCTGTAACTCTGACCTCTGTGAACTCAAACTAGGATCACAGAGAGATGTGTCTGCAGTCTGAGTCTGTCGTCTGTGTCAGGTCTCCACACAGCGCACTTTTTGACAGTTTGACGGTTAGCTCTTAGCTCAGTGCAAAACAAGTAGCTTCTCCACACCAGTTTGCACCGGTCAGATAGACGCACACTGTGCCATAAACTGTGAGCTGCTAAGAGAGGTCATCCTCTGTTTACAAGCTGGCTGCAGTTAACTGCTTGCAGGCTGTGGTTTCCCTAACAAAGCTACAAGTTCACTGACTCATCGGCTGATTCGCTCCAGAATAAACGACTTATGGGTGTGAAAATGTTTGAGTGTTTAAAATCACAGTGAACAGCTACAAGTACAACGCTTGAAATCAACTCCAGAGTTTTTTTCCTGCTTCCTGTATCATGACATACCAGGTGAACAGGCCTCACCTCAACATTAAACTGCTGTCAGTTATCCGGTGACTTCTGAGCCTCTGAAAATGAGACGCCTCATGACACAGTTAAGTTCAGGGGTCAGCAACCTTTAAGACCCAAAGAGCCACTTGGACCCGGTTTCCACGCAAAAGAAAACACTGGGAGCCGCAAATACTTTTTGACATCTAAAATTAAGATTACACTGTATATATTGTTTTTTACCTTTATGCTTTGTGTGAACAACTAAGGTGTGTTGCTTAAATCCATGAAGTGCTACAGAGAAAAAATGACATTTTATTTATGTAATTAACACATTTTGAACTCTTAAAGAAATATAACAAAAGTATGTTCATGGAAACATCGTCGGGTCTGCCGTGGTATGTTTACAATGGGACTTCTGCTTCTGAACCTCTGCGCACAGCGTCCAGTGTTGCCAACTCCTCAGTAAGGAAAATCGCTATTGGCTGTCCTAAAAGTCGCTAGAAGTCGCTAAATGATGTCATCGACTAATTTGCATAATTGGTTATGCTAATATAATTGTAACCTGCCTTGTAGGAGAGAAAAATAACATCGTGGAAGAGACATAAAGTAAGTTAAAAACATCCTTAATTCATTTAGATTATATTTAGAACTATAAATTAAATTTCTTTTAGCAATTATTGTTTTTTAATGTCACAATTCCAACCCTGCTCCTTTATCCGAGCTTGGACCGGCAAAAGTGACCCGAAATAGGTACTCTGGTGGAGTTACTTCGTGTGTGTGTGTTTATAAGTAGTTTTAAACCTTGTGATCCACAAAACAACATAACAGTAAAAGAAGAACTGACTGCGTTACAGTCAGTGAGGGAGCTGCGGCTTCGCTCATGCGCGATTCATTTGCAGTTTGGACGCATAGGGGTGAACATCTCCTGCCCTGATAGCAGCTGGGGGAGGACTATCCTCCGCCTGTGAGCACTTTGGCATGAGCGAGGTGCCCACGCTGCTTGTTGAGAGTAACGGTGTGTTCACACCGAACGCGATAGAGGCGGCCAGAGCGTCAGGTTTACATGTAAAGTCAATGGAAAAGCGCGATGACACGCGATTGCGCGTCCGGCGAAAATTCGGAAGCAGATTTGCGTCGCGAAAACGCCAAAACTCGTGAAACACGCGTCAGTGTAGCGCATCTGGCGCGTTTGACTCGCGAAAAAAAATCACGCGCGTCAGTTTTTGTGTTGCATTTTGTGCATACGCGTGTTTCGCCTCTACCGCTCGAGTTGGAAAAATTTGAACTCCAGCGTCAAATCGCGCCGCGTCAACCAATCAGGAGCCTGGTGACGTGGCTGTAACCAGGTCAAAGGGGCAGATCAAACCAAAGCCCTTCATTCTTCAATGGAGGGAAGGCTAATCAACGCCGTAGCAAACAACCCGGAGCTGTACGACACCAGCTGCTTTCTGTACCGAGACAGGAATATAAAGGACCGAGCTTGGAGGAAGATATGTGAAGAGATCGGGCAACCTGGTAAGTTCATTCATTTCTCTTTTTACATTTTTCACTGACCCGGGGAAGCCGCACAAAAGCTAGCAAGCCACCGCTATTTTCCCACTGATGTACAAATACCGTTCTGCTTTTATGCATGTTGTCATATAGGAATATATTTTGTTTATTAATAAACAGCACACAGTGGTCCCGCTCATCCGTCACTGCCTCGCTTTTTCGCTGATTTTTTTTTTTTTTTTGCACAGTACAGCATTGCATTCTGCAGCCTGATTGACAAATCTCCGTGTCGTGTCTCCTGCGCTTGTCAAATTTATCATGTTTTGTTTTTATAACCATCCCGTCCAATAGATAAAACAGCACAAAAACACCCATAACTATGACCCTCATTCGGAAATAGACACCTGCACCGCGAGGGAAAAAGGCGCACGAAAGTGGCAGGCAGATGAAGACAAAACACGGCATAATACTTTTACGTTTTGCAATCTACAAAGGTTTGCACTTTGAGAATCACATTGTGAGAACTGTGACTAATGTTCATGTGTGTGGGGGAAAAAAAGTGTATAGAGTGCGTGGCGAGGGGCTAGTTATTCTGACAACCCCTGCTGCAATAAATGAGGGACCACTGTATATACTTTCGCTATGATTATTGTATTCAACCTGTTAACATTTAATATTGTCTTGACAGAACCAACTGATTCTGCAGCAGAGCATCCCCTGTTGCTTCTCCTTGCTCCCCAGTCCCTGAGCTCCTGCTGCTGCACCCACAGGTATGTAATTGTAGCATCAGATGTACAGCAGCACTGATAGCTTTTTACTCGGTGGGATTCCCTTGTGATCACCTTTACTAAATATCTACAACTAATCTGATTATATCCTGTTTTTTTTTTGTTTTTTTTTCAATGTTGAAATTAAAATCTAGTAGCAGCCTTCTCATTTCTTTGTGTTTTGTGCTGTTTTACAGGCCCAGAGAGGACAGGTCCGAGGCAGATGAGGGACTGGTCCCAGGACGGTCCTTCGGCGGTGGAGCTGGCCATCCTGGTGTCCCTGAAGAGGCCACGCCGGTCTCCAATGGAGCATTTCCTCCTCAGCCTTGTTCCTGCTCTGGAGAGCAGCTGGGTCCTTTTTATTCCTGTCTCTCTGTAAATACTTATATTTTATATATTTATGTTTAATGTTTTTCTGTTTGAGAATTTTAATATTATTTCAAATAAATTTTTATAATGACTAATGTCTCTGTTCTACTACACAGCAAATGTTGGCACACGACTTGACACATGTAGAATTTATTTCATATTATACTAATGACAGAATATACTAATACAGTGGGATGCAAAAGTTTGGGCAACCTTGTTAATAGCCATTATTTTCCTGTATCAATCGTTGGTTGTTACAATAAAAAATGTCAGTTAAATATATCATACAGGAGACACACACAGTGATATTTGAGAAGTGAAAAGAAGTTTACTGGATTTACAGAAAGTTTGCAATAATTGTTTAAACAAAATCAAGCAGGTGCATAAATTTGGGCACCACAAAAAAAGAAATGGAATAAATATTTAGTGTATATCAATGTGTGTGTCTCCTATGTGATATATGGGGTGCCTTTGTCTGGACGTGTTTCCCATCCAGAGCTCCACAGCAGAGAGGAAAGTTCCAGCGCTCCTGGAATCCCTCTGTGATGGACCGCCAGTCTCCAGGTGAAGGCACAGCCATGAAGTTGCCCACTAGACAGTCCCAGATGGCCGTCGCTACCTGGGGGGTGATCTGGCACACTGTGGACACACCGACTCTGAACCTGAACGCGATGGTCCTGAAGGAGTCCCCGGTGGCAAGGGACCTGGACAAAATTGTTCAAAATTAGTATTATGTGTACTGCAGTTACAAAATACATTATTCAAATTCCAAAACACTTTTGTGATGTCAGATTTAAATTACAAAACTTAAATCTTACATAAAACATTTTGTAATTATAAGGATAATTACATAACATATATTAGATATAATATAAAACAGTCAGTTGTGTTTTGTTTTAACTTTAACATATCATAATTTGATTGGTAGCAACTTTTACCCCTACAGTGAGCCAATCACTCATAATTCCTAGACATGTCAATCAGGTAGGAATGAAGTAAGACATTAATAGAAATAAAGAGCTGTATGTTGACATGTAGCCCTTTCCTTGCTTAAATCATTGTTAATATTTTTGAAAAATTAACCTGTGATAAGACATAGCTTATCAAGATAGAATATGCTAGATAGAACCATATAACTAAAGATGAACCAAACTGTTCACAATTTTATCTAGCTCTCAGTTTTAAGAAAGGCTGCTGACCCCTGTTATAGAGTCTGACAGCTGCAGGGATTATATACAAATATTCAACTATACCAGAATTAAACCAGGTCTAAATAAAAAAAAAAAAGGAGTGAGTATCACTACAAAGATTACCAACAGTGGTCCTCATACCAGAGTTTGATATCAGCAAACACAGAGCATACATTGATATGACACCACAGCCATGCTATCATTGCTAACACTGATAACAGCATAAATTGAATTAAATCGGGACTTGATGAGAACTGTCGAGTATCACTAGAAATATTATAAACAGTCGTCTCCATACCACAGTTTGCTATCAGTAAACACCGACGGCATTCACTGTTAGCATACCACAGCCATGTTAGCAGTGTATAAACGATAGTTTAGCATATATTAGCACAGGTATCAATAAAGGACTACCGTATTAAACACTTTTACTAACCTCAGGCAGATGGACAGGCGCTCTGCAGGTGGGATTGAGCGCCTGTAGTTGGTGTCTAGGCGGGCGATTCTGGGACCGACGCGGGACAGCAGGTCCTCAAACTGGGCGAGTGAAAGACGGTGATATCGCTGAAATCGGCCGTCATCCAGGCGCAGCTCCTCGAGCAAGTGGTGAAACTCACCAAACTGCTCACGCCTCTGGAGGACCTGATGGACCCAGGTACGGCGAGGACGTCCTTAACGCCGCTGCTCTGCTCTCCACAGTAAATAGAGAAGGGAGACTCTCTCTTCAAACGCTAGCTCGACAGCTGCCATCTAGCAAAGATACTGTCTGGCACAACTTCCTCCCACATCCCTCCCACATTTCCGGTTCACGCGCGTCAAAATATGCAATTTTGACGCGCGATGGATTTTTCTTGGACACGCCTTGAATGTGCACGCGTCAAATTAGGGGCGTTTGGGGCGTTTTCGCTCGCGCCTATCGCGTTCGGTGTGAACACACCGTAATAGTGATACGTGCTTTCACGTCAAAAAAATTGTCATAAATAAGTCTCCAATAACACCAGAAAAAGTCGCCAGATTTGTCGCTAGTCGCTTTTTAGAAAAAAAGTCGCTAAGGGGGTCTGAAAACTCGCTAAATATAGCGACAAAGTCGCTAAGTTGGCAACACTGACAGCGTCTGCAAATCGGGGCTTTCATCTTTACCCAGGACTGTAAGCTGTCATCTGTGAAGCGTGAGCGGTGTTTGTTTTTAACATAGTTAAAAAGAAACATAGTCAACAGCTGCTGACATAATGTGGATCCGAAGATCCATAATTGGCCTACCTGTGGTTGAAAGTCTCGATAAATGCACGGCGTTTCACCGGGTACACCGGCTTCTGCGAGTGTGACTTCTATTTTGAGTGATGAAAAAATAATAAAATATAATTTTATTTTTATATTTCAATATCACAATAATCTTCCAATTTAGAAGTACAAGTTTAAAAAAAAAGAAAGAACTAACATAAATAAAATACACTTCAGCTAGAGCTGGGCGATATAAGATTTTTTCATATCACGATATGTTTTTTTCATTTCAGTCGATAACGATATATATCACGATATAAGCCAAATAACTATATTTGTAAGATTTAAATGTGCCGTTGCTCACAAGTAAAATGTGAAATAATTAGCAGCTTGTTTTAATTTAAATATTTATTTCCCATAATAAGTTCAACAGGGTAGATGTACTTAAGGAACATGAGACTTCAGTTTCAGATAAATAAAGGCAAATATTGCAAACTACACAAAAGGTAGCCGCTAAAGCGTTTAAGTTTCAAAATAGAACAAACAAAACAGACCACTAAATTGTCAATTCCACTTAGAAACAAAATTTTAATTCTAAAAATAAATCTTAGGTCGTTTTACAGAAGAACAGACAAAATTGACTAACTTTTGTCAATATCAAATAAACTGAGAACTAAAAGGAAATTCTCAATCTCTCCTTGTTGCATAGCTTAGCTTTTCAAACAGTTTTAACAGTTACTTTAGTCTGACAAAAGCCGAATGACGAATTAGCGCTTTCAGTCAGAGATTGAGCATGCACCGCTTTATTGTATTTCCAGACTTGCTTTCGGCACAATTTACAGTGCGCGCTACTCTGTTTTTTGTCAGACTTGAAATAGCCGAAATACCTTCACACTGCGGAACTTCTGTGGCCCTTCCGTTCGACAAGCTCTCCGGAATTGGAACCATCATCTGTTTTCTCTTCGGTAACCTTCGCTCACGCTCTCGGTTGATTTTTCTCTAGTCGGCAAACTCATTTCCTCCATTACCAGGGCGGCACGGCTGCAAAAACAAATACACATGTGCGCCTTGGCAATTGTGCTGTACGTAACAAGTCACGTGACGTGCCGCTGCGGCTGTGATTGGTTCAGCTCTGCGCTACTTAATTTGGATTGGCTGTTCTTTTTTTTTTTTAAGAGGACAAGAGAGATGAGGCCTATTGCAATAGTTTAATTTTTCTATCGAGAAAAAGTTATTTCGCAGTACATATCGTTATCGTTTTATCGCCCAGCTCTAACTTCAGCTAAATACTTCTAATTTATTTTTCCCAAACCACGCGGAGCCGCAGTGTACGGACTAAAGAGCCGCAGGTTGCCGACCCCTGGTTTAGTTAAACGCCCTAAATAACAGTTGAAACTTTGCACTTAAGTCACATGTTAACGTTTTATCTAAACTCCACTGTGGTGATGTACAAAAATGGTGTGACTGTCTAAGAACTGTAGGAATAAATAATCCAGCATCTAAATCTTTTATTTCACAGCTCACAGGTGGAGGTGACGTATCTGAGGAGGAGGAGGAAGGCTGGCAGAGGTCTGGACCACTGAGGGAACAGAGGCAGCAGGAAGGCTTCACTCAGAAAGGTGCAGTTCTGCAGCACTGTATACATTCAAGATTCGAGAAGTTTATTGTCTGCAAAACACAAATTGTTACTCAGAGCAATGAAATTCCTACTTTAGAGGTTCCCTTCACACAACTAAAAGAAAGTAATAATAAGTAAAACGGTGCTTCTTAGATCTTGTAGCTTATGTATGAGTGTAAACATAATTTAAAGTGCAAGTAGTTGCAACACTGTCACAGTGATAATATATACAGAATATGCAATATTAAGGTGTATATGTAGAGATATGTGCAAAAGTGCAAATTTACAGTTATGGATAAACAGTTGGTCGTAGTCAGTGATTCAGTAGCCTGATGGCCCGTGGATAGAAACTCTTTTTTTTAGTGTGGTTGTCCTCGCTTTCACACTCCTGTAGAGTCCGTCAGATTGTAGGAGTGTGAATCACGTGTGCTGTGGGTGGATGCTGTCCTTGGTGGGTCAATAATCATCTCCTTAGTTTTCTCAGCAGTTAAGGAGAGATTATTTTCCATGCACCAGGACACCAGCTCAGCCACCTCTTCCCTGCAGGGCTTCTCCTCACCAGAAGTGATCAGGCCGACGATGGTTGTGTTGTTAGCAAACTTAATGATGGAGGTGTTGCTCTTGGAGGGGACACAGTCATAGGGGAAAACGGTGTACAGGGGTGGACTGAGCTGGGGTCTAATGTGTCTAGGATAGCTTCTTTAACACACGTTATAACTATATAATATCATGTTATTACAATATACATAATTATCACGTTGACACAATGATTATCATCTCAAAACACTTGACGGCTGCTTTTCTGAGGTTATTCCTCCTCAGAACCTTGCATACCTCCATCGAAGTCACAGTGAGTGAAGAGCTCTGTGCTGCCTCTGCTGGTAGAATCCAGAGGTGGGTCGAGTATCCAAAAAATGTACTAAAGTAAGAGTAGCATTACTTTAAAATATTATTACTCAAGTAAAAGTGAAAAGTTGTCGTCAAAAAAGTTACTCAAGTAAGAGTAAAAAAGTACTTGGTGAAAAGACTACTCAAGTAGTGAGTAACTGTTTGAAATGTCCGATTTATTTTTTTAAATAAATGCTATCAGACAAACAAAACAAAATAAATATACAAATTTTAGTATTTTCAAAAGGAATATATGTAAAAATATCAACAAAATAAGGCACAACAATTCTAATTTCCAGATTTCAGTTTTTCACAACATAAATCCTTTTTAATCAATATCTACAGTAAATAATATAAATATATAAACAGTGCAAACAATTTCCAGTGACAAGATATGCTGTAAACTTTATATTAATTTTTGCTCCAAATGGAGACCTGTGGAAAGATGTAAGGTTTTCAAAAGATTTAGGTCTGGTCATTATAGTGCTGTATACACTGCCAAGCTGCAGATGTTTGGCAAGAAGATTTGATCACACTGGAGATGTTTTTTACTGTTTACTTGTTGAAAAACAAAATCTTGTCATTCATATCCCGCACAAACAGTTTGCAGTGAATTCCAGATTAAGTTTAAAATAAGAACGCATGCAAGGCTAAGCAGTGCTAGCCAATAGATCCTCCTGTTTGGCTGTTACTCTGGGAAAAGACGAGAAAGACAGTGATGGAAGCCGTGACTTGAGCTGCAATGTAGCCTCTTAATCTCAATTGTACGTTTGTACAATATAATTATCACGTTCGTACAATATAATATTTATATTGTACGAACGTGATAATTATGTATATTGTAATAACATGGTATTATATAGTTATAACGTGATATAGCTCTATTTTTCTTTTGCCTGGGTGGCAGCTCTATGCTTCTGTATCCGAGGCTTTTCAATGTGGCCTCACAAAATTATCATGACTACAACAGCCATGAAAAGAGTTGGATGGACATTGCTGCTCAATCACAGCTGCCTGGTTAATGTTTTTCATTAGTAATTTAGCAAAGTTGATGGTGTGTGTGTGTTTCTGTGTGAGTGAAAGACAGAGAGAGGGAGATCAAGAGACAGATTTTAACCCGCTTCCTTCGCAAGCAATCGAGCAGTTATTACCGCCAACAAAGCGCAGGCCCCGGTACATAGCTGCCATAACCCCAGCAGTACACTGACTTCATTTACTGAGGTTATATTTATCAGGTTTTTATTTCCTGATGTTCGTATGTGTCCTACGTGTTTCAGTCACCAGACATGAACAGAGATGAACGCATTAGTTCGTCGCAGATCAAAGTGGAATGAAAGTGATTGGTTGAACATGTGTTCGTGATCTGTGTTGTCTGCATTTTCATCAGTGTAAGAGACTCAGCAGCAGATTAAAATAACATTTATACATTTAATAAATCACCAAATGAATACACGCAAGACAAGATCGAACCTGTTCCGACAATTGGAGTTTGTATTCCCTCAGCTGCAGACTCGCTGCTGTTTAAATGTTTGAGAGGAAGATTAGATATAAAGCAAACGTCAAACATAGACTCAGTCTGCGTTCACATTTGATATGAGGCCAGGACGTATAGTGGCTGTGTCCTGTTTTAAGATCATACATGTAAAATTGTTGTCTGACCTCCGTCGATCCAGCCGCTCAGAGTCCGTGGTTACCATGGTTACTGTATAAGCAGCTGTAATTTAAACAGCTGGCACAGCGGAAACTTACCGGCGACATGAGGGTTTATGTTTGTCATTGCAAAAGAACTGTCTGAATGGTTAACTGAAGTTAACTTGGATAAATTATAGTTAAGGAGTATCACAGATTACTAGGAATGGGTATCGTTTAGGTTTTATCCGATACCAGTACCAAACCGGTGCTTAAACAGTGCTCGAACCGGTGCTCAAACCGGTGCTTAAAGAATGGAGAACACAAAATTGGTCCAAAAACCTCTCATGTTCAGCTGTTTTTTTGTAAAAAGATAACAATGTTAGCCTTTTCTGCAGCTATAGGGCATATATGGTATCACTCTTGGCTGGAAGCAGTGCTTAAACAATTGAAAAAACACAAACTTTGTCCAAAAACCTCTCATGTTTAACTGTTTTTCACTTTTTCTTTGGTCATTTTAGCCTTTTTGGGCAGGGTGAAGGGAGCATCTGCCATCAAACAAGAAGACAGCCGCATGTAACTACGGTGGTGTTTGCTAGTTCACCTTGCGTGCATTAATGCAATAATGTGTTTAGCGTACTCAACGTAAATTACACATGAACAACATTAAGCTACTCACGCAGAGGAGAATGGCTGCTGCTGCCATCATCATCCGTCATCATTTCTGCTACACTGGCAGGGCTAGGGGCCAGGACTGTACTCTTCGGGTTCTTGGGGGATGTTGTTTGCTGTTGCAAACTCTGCTCCTCTCGGTGGAAACGCGCCTTCTCTTTTCTCTTTGTATAAAAACATTTTAAAAGTCAGTTTAATCTCAAAATTTACTGTTAAATCCAAAACACACCAGATAAAGAAAAGCGAATGGTTCAGTCTAACACATGTGCCAGTGAACCATTAAACGTCTGTAAGACTATGCAGTTATGAAACGTAACTTTAACCTCAGCCAAACTGATGTGCTCAGTTGTAAATAAAACAGCAAAGTAAACGTGACCCGACAGACAGAACCTGAGTGAATTAAGTCCAGTGTTGAACCACTCAGAGCTAAAACTCAGGTGAGGTTTCAAAGCTGTGTGCCGGTGAAGCGCTTTGTAGGGCAACAAGCTCCAGCAGCTCTGCGCTCGGGAAAAAAACTACATTTACTTATCTTGTGCAGAAAAATGTGCCGACATTGCGCCGACTGCCCAGTTAAACTGTGACTATACCAGGTAACGTGGGCCTGTTTCTTGAATTAGCAGCAGGTGTTAAACAGCTGACAGGTGAGGAGGAGGATGAATGCAGGTAAACTGAGGGCCTGTTGAGCTGATCGCTGGTGTCGTGAGAAAAATGTCAGCTCGTTCTTTATGTTACTGAAGCACAGACACAGAAGACCAGGCGGAAAGAGACGATCTTTCGGTGAAACTGAGAATCTGCGAATGCAACATGTGGAATATGTAAACAAACATATTCCACATGTTGCTTTGAGCTTGTTACACTCTGTCAGCTGACTGTTAGCAGAAATAGTGACATCTCTGAAAACATCTGAGCACTTTTGTAAACGCAGGGGGTGGGTTCTGATGATCGATTCATCGATTAAAATCGATTCTAGCTTGGATAACGTGATATCGATTCATTAAAATCCTGAATGGATTTTTTAATATAAATTTATTTTGCCCGAAAAGCCAGAATCTCAGGTTAAACCTCACAAATTTTCAACAACCACCAAACAGCTAAAACAGTAAATGAGAGCAGGTACATGGATTCTGCACAAAGACGTAAACACAAAGCGCGGAACCACCGACGGATCAGAATCAGTGAGATGTCGCCTTTCTCACGGTCGGGGCTGAAAGCCGACAGCTCGCTGATTCTGATCTGTCGGCGAGTCCGTGCTTTGTGTTTATGTCCTTTTTGCACTGATTCTAAAGCTGTTAGTTTTATCTCTCTCCAAACAATATTGACTGAACCAGCAGCAAAAGAAGATCCAAACTACGCTTCACATAAACATCGTCATGAATTCCCTCTTACTTTTGCTCTTTTGCTTCCACCACGATAAAATCACACTTCATGCACAGCTCTCTCTGTGTCTCTCTCTCTCTCTCTCTCTCTCTCTCTGTACTTCAAGAACAGTTTCCCATCTAAAAATCTTTTTTCTGCATTATTCATTTGCTTGTTACGCACAAGTCTACCGTTGTTTACAGCGCTGTCGGACACTGTTTTTTCCTTTTACTTCTGAAAAGAAAGCCTCATTTCTGCCGTTCAATAGGCTTCTGAACAAATTTAAAATTTAAAAATATGCAAAATTGCAAAACACTTAGCCGTGTCTCTAATAAAACCTCTGTAACTTTGCTCTGCTTCACGTCAGCAGCATCAGGTAATGTTTAAATGTTGATTAATAGTTTTCTTTCGTTTTTGATCTACTGCAGAATATTTTTATAAAATCCCAGGAAAGTCGCCTTTGCGTTTTTCTCTGTTTTATCCTCAGCTACTTAACAAGTAGCATGACAGCATCTGCTGTGATGCTTACACCTTTGATAAAGTCTTGCAAGTGTCAGTTTTCTTTTTATAGATGCAAAAATATGGAAATGTACTGATGCATGATCTGAATTATAATATTTCTGACTGTCTGAGGCAAAATTTCCCCGAATCGAATCGTGGATCGAATCGATTCTAGAAATCAGTGATGATACCCAGCCCTAGTTCTATGTTGACAACCTGACCAGACGTGACGATTACGCCACTACATTCACGGCTAAAACACTATTAAAAGTGTAGTTGGTGACAGAAAAACGGGGCATTTTAAAACTTTACACCACCACCATTGCTGCCTGTGATTTGAAATGCATTCTGGGATACCTGGCTGCCCCAAGTCCACACAAGCAATCGATTATCTAGGATCGACCTGTCTTGACTTACTTTGCACAGCAACTAATCAAATGTTAGAGAAGCTGCAGTGGCAGCGTTAACCCCGCCCACTTAGTTTGATGGGTGAGGCTGACAGATAAAATTATTTCAAGGCGAGACATGAAGGGGACAAAAGTGCCAAAATGAATTAAATAAATAAATCATTAAATAATTAATTAAAACTATCAATAATTATTTAAATGTGTTATTAATTAATTAAATATGTCAATAATTAATTAAATGTGTCATTAATTAATTAAATGTGTAAATAATAATTAATTAAATGTGTCAGTAATTAATTAATTACATGTGCCGTAAATAGTTATTTAATTAATTATTGCCACATTTAATTAATTATTTAATGGTGTATTTAATTAATTCATTATGTCAGTCCTGGCGTTCCATACTCGTTTGGGAACCACTGCCTTAAATAAAAGTTGAAACTTTGCATTTGAGTCACATGTTAATGTTTCATCTAAACTGGACTGTGGCGATGTACAAAAAACAAAAATGGTGTCACTGTCCAACAACTGTAGGAATAAATAAGCCCGTGTCTCATCTTTTATTTCACAGCTCTAAGGTGGAGGTGACGTGTCTGAGGAGGAGGAGAAGGAGAGGAAGGTTGGCGGAGGTCAAGACCACTGAGGGATCAGAAACAGCAGGATGGCTTCACCCAAAAAGGTGCTTAGAAGTAATCACTGTGAATAAAAAAGGAGCATTTTCTAAGTTAAACACGGCAGCATAGGAAAAGAAACCACATGATGAAGTGCTGCTGCTTACTGAACAAGAGAAGGCGAGACAAAATAAATAAATACCAGAGCAGCTTTTCTCACTGGAGCATGGAGCGTGCTCTGGACCTGAAACTTGTTTGTGGGGCTGGACAATGGAGAGTTTGTATTATATACTGATTAAGAATGAACATTTCAATCAGGAGTATCACTCGACTTTTAGCTGGGAAACACTGTAACGTCTCTGTTGTTTTTGCTCATCCACAGTGTGCTGTCCTTGTCTCTCTGTGCTCCTTTTTACCTCTTCTCTTTCCCCCAAATCCCCAACTCTGAGCCCGTTTATGTTGGATGTTCCTTCCTGTTAATAGGGGGGTCTTTCTTCCTACGGTCACCACGAGTGGCGCGTAGGGTTGGAAAACTGCTGCTCACTCAGGCTGAAACAGGCAAAAGAAATGCTGCATCCAAAAACATGTGGGAACCAAAGCAGTGAGATGCATACATACAGTCGAGGCCAAAAGCTTTGAGAATGACACAAATATTAGTTTTCACAAAGTCTGCTGCTAAACTGCTTTTCGATCTTTGTCGCAGTTGTTTCTGTGATGTACTGAAACAAGCACTTCATACGTTTCAAAGGCTTTATCGACAATTACATGACATTTATGCAAAGAGTCAGTATTTGCAGTGTTGGCCCTTCTTTTTCAGGACCTCTGCAATTCAACTGGGCATGCTCTCAATCAACTTCTGGGCCAAATCCTGACTGATAGCAACCCATTTTTTCATAATCACTTCTTGGAGTTTGTCAGAATTAGTGGGTTTTTGTTTGTCCCCCCGCCTCTTGAGGATTGAAGTGGCTTCTTTGCTGCCCTTCTTGACACCAGGCCATCTTCCAAAAGTTTTCGCCTCACTGTGTGTGCAGATGCGCTGACACCTGCCTGCTGCCATTCCTGAGCAAGCTCTGCACTGGTGGCACTATGATCCTGCAGCTGAATCCTCTTTAGGACACGATCCTGGTGCTTGCTGGACTTTCTTGGACGCCCTGAAGCCTTCTTAACAAGGATTGAACCTTTTTCCTTGAAGTTCATGATGATCCTATAAATTGTTGATTTAGGTGCAATCTTAGTAGCCACAACATCCTTGCCTGTGAAGCCATTTTTATGCAATGCAATGATGGCTGCACGCGTTTCTTTGCAGGTCACCATGGTTAACAATGGAATAACAATGATTTCAAGCATCACCCGTTCACACGTATGACTCCATCACGTTAGACGCCTCATATCACTCCTCACTGATATGCATAAGTACGTAATACAGGGATGTTCCAAGAAACAATATTTATTTTCATTTCTTTAGTTGAATCTATGAAAAATGCCAGAGAAACAGTTTGACAGCATAAAATCGTATTTTGCACAACAATGTGATTTCCAAAGAGCAGTCAGCTGAAGGGTGTCATTTTGGAAAAGGGTGTTTCTGGGAATAATAAAACATAGATGACTTTTTCTGACAGCATTTCATTTGGACATACTTACAAATTTTAAACTGTATATGATCAAACACAGCCGAGCGTTTTAAATGTCTTAAATATTAAGTAGAAACCTTTTACTTTTACTCACCTCTCTAAGCCATAAGTATAAGTCATAGTTCCATATTTAGTTCCCATTACCTGAATTTTGTTCATCAGACTGTAGCTTGTGAATAAATTGTAATTGTGTCATTTTCTTTTTATATAAATGTTTTGATGTGCACTGACACAGATTCATATCTGAGTTAGCTCGAGGTGAACGTACTGTTGAATGAAGTCTCATGAGATTAAAGTCAGTTTGATAAACCTGACGTCTGGAAGTGTCACCATGTTGCCAGTCCACCTGAGTTATAATCTGTTTGTCTTTTTCTGTTGAATTAGGACAAGATGGGCAAAGAAATGTTGAAAAAACACAGATGTCAGCAATGTGAGAAGGCTTTCCACAACCTGAAGCAACTAAGGAGACATCAAAGAAGTCACACTGAAGAAAGATTGTACAGCTGTGATCAGTGTGAGAAAACATACAAAACAGTACAGACACTAAATGTTCATAAGAAAATGCACAGTGGAGAGAAACCACATATGTGTCAGGAGTGCGGCAGTGAATTTATCTCATTGGGAAACTTATCGACTCACATTCAACGGTATCACACTGGAGAGAGACCGCACCATTGTCAGCAATGTGACAAAGGGTTTGTCAACCGAAGCGAATTGAAGAACCATCAGGTGGTTCACACAGGAGAAAAGCCCTACAGCTGCGGTGAGTGTGGGAAAAGTTTTTCATGGGTTTCCAATCTTGTCCGTCACCAGCACATCCACACTGGGGTGAAACGGTTCAGCTGTGAGGAGTGTGGAAGGAGTTTCACTCGATTAGATTCTTTAAAGGTGCACAAGAACATCCACACAAAAGAAATGATTTTCTCCTGTGAGCAGTGCGGTAAAGATTTCTCTTCATCATCTAACCTTAAGGATCATGTTGTTGTGCACACCGGGGAGAAATCACACAGATGTGACCAGTGTGGGAAAACATTCACCACGCTGAAATCCCTGAGACTCCACACACGTATTCACACTGGAGAAAAACCATACAAGTGCAGACACTGTGACAAGACTTTTATTTCACAGACTAACCGCACAGTACATGAACGCATCCACACTGGAATAAGACCGTACAGCTGCATTGAGTGTGGGAAAAGTTTTTCATCGCTTCCCAATCTTGTCTGTCATCAGCGCGTCCATACTGGAGTAAAACCGTTCAGCTGTGAGGAGTGTGGAAAGCATTTCACTCAATTAGGTACTTTAAAGATTCACAGGAACCTCCACACAAAAGAAATGCTTTTCTCCTGCGAGCAGTGCGGGAAGGTCTTCACTTCTCGTGGCACATTTGATTATCATAAAAGGATCCACTGTGGAGTGAAACCCTAAAAGTGCAAACATTGTGAGAAGTCATTCTCCACATTATTGTCCTGTTCAGCACACGAGCATGTCCACAGTGCAGAGACAGCCTAGGTGTTTTATTTCATTAAAAAAAAAATTCCTAGCATTAGCATGGATTTAAAAAAAACCAAAAACATTTTTATTAATTTATATATGTGCTTATTTAAAACAGCCATTTTAATTCTTGGTTTCTATTTTAGTGTGTTGTTTTATGTATTTATTTATTTTGATACGAGATTTTAACCATTGGATGCAATTTTTTTCACTTTAATAATTTTAAGATGTTTTCCAAAACAAAAAAGTACAAAAGCCAAAACAACATTTTTAACGATGTCAGATTCAAATAAGAGGAAAAGGAAGTGAATTCTTCCTCATTCCTATCTCTGTTTTATATAAAGAAACACGTTCTTCCAATTCATGTGATATAGTTCTATAAATATCGTTATACATTGATCTATAATTACTTAACTACAGCTTTCCAAAGGTGCTGTCTTTTATATGTCATACACAGGATTGTTAAAAATGGCAGGTTTGTGTGAACTGAAAAATTTCTTTTAAACTAAGCAGTTTTTGTCTTTCTAAGAATATTTTATATGTTTATTACTGAGTTTTGTTGTGGCAAAAACAAAAACATCATTTTCTTGAGGTTTTCATTATATGACACTTGATATGAACTTTTCTTTGAAACATGGATACAAGTTGTTTCAGGCACATTGTTCAGGCCTACATCATTACTGTGTTGCTGTTGCATTAATAGAACTTCGTTTTGAGGCAGCTGAAGTTGCAGATGTTGCAGACTTTGTAAAGTTACTTTGATTTTAACAAAGTGTTACACAAACTGAGTTGTTTGTTTAAACTGTTTTTGGAGGTCCAAACATGACCGACCAAAGTGTTTGTTGTTGATCCAGTAACTGAAAATGATTTGTTATTACGACTCAGAGAGGACCTAACTTCTGCTGTGAGTGACGTCGAAATACTGACTTAAAGCTTGGATGTTTGTCAGGGTTTTGTTAACTTATAGCAATGTTGATAATAACAATAATAATAATAATAATAATTTTGGACCTTGTGTTTAAGGTTTTGCCTTATTGGCTGCTGTTCAGTCATTTCTAACATGAACTGTTTATCTGTTTTCAATGAATTGCCAAAATATAAATAAACAAATACAATTTTTAGGAATGCTTGGACTCTTCTTTCTTCTGAACAAGCATTTCTATAACTCTCAAATGGTATAAGGACATCGTTTCTTGCCTTCAGCTCATAGAATCATCTAGAATTCAGATCTATGACATTGAGATAACTCATCATTAAAAGCATGAGGACTTCTGATGTGATCTTGGAACACCGCGACATCCTTTCATCTCGTGGGTTCACACAATGTCCAGATGTGTGACCAAAGCTTTGTTGTTTTGGTTACAGTGTCTCTGTTAAATTAGAGACCCCCACCCCCCCAACCTGTTTTTTGGCACCGTTTTCTCTGCATCACCAGGTGAGAATGCAAACATCAGCCTCTGCAGGGCTCAATCAGGTCTGTTTTAGTTAAATTCTTTTGGGAATGGAGTGAGTAATGGTCCAGTTGTTTTACAGTTTACTGTCCTAAATCAAATGGAGATAATCTGCAGGCAAACCACAGAATGGAGGTTCCTGGAACATCTTCACCGACTTCCAAACACTTAAAGATGTCTGTAGACCCGTGGCACTGTACAGGATATAAAGCAAGAGTAGAGGGAGAGTGGTTTGACATGATACCAGAATCTAACCCACATGTGTTGCTGTGTGGTAACCAGTTTGTTCCCAGACGACTGTGCTTGGAAAAACAGAAAATATACTTTGGTGCACCAAATAAAATAAAATAAACAAAAGACCTACTTTTGGAGTTTAACTCAAAGAAGAAAGAACAGAGCATGCTGATATGAATGCAAATCAGATAGTTTTTAATTAGTTCTGTGTGAATACAATTGAACTGAATTGTGAATAAAGCCCAGAGACATTGGTGGTGCTCTTTGATGACATCATCAGCCTCATCATCCAATCCTTGCTCAGCCTCTGAAGTTTGTGTAGACAGGTCAGTTCCTTCAATCAGAGAAGATCAGAAAGGAAAAGATGATTTATTTTATGAAATGTTTAAAAGACAAGTTTGATTAGTCAGACGTCTGTCATCAGGTGACTGATTATTGAGTTATTGATCAGTGAATTAGTGTTACCTGTGGCTCTGTGTCAATGCAAAGACACCATAAGAAGAGTGGAGATGAAGTACGGACAGAACACCAGCAGGTAGCACGAATGCAGCACGCCTGAGCCGGCTTTACCTGCACAGAGAATCTCAGCTGTTCAGCTCAATTTGTGGATGGAATAAGAAGTTAAGTCAGAGTGATCAGCTTACCAGTGACTGTGATATTAACCAGGTTACTGATGGTACCGTTACTGGACTCACACCAGTAAACTCCAGTATCGTTAGACATCAGAGTACCGATGCAACAGAAATGACCATGTAGCTTTCCCCACCCATCTCCACACTTAACCCTCTGCAGTTTGCTTATGTTTCTCCTCACAGTCCAATCAGGAAAGCTTTTGTCCTCCTCACATGTCAGATTCACATTATTTCCCTCAGAGAACTGAGAGCTGTCGGGACTCACAGTCAGACGATCTGTGAGGAAGAGGAGAGGTCAGATATTACTCACCACTGAACTTCTGGGACCGCTTCACCCCCTGTTGGTCACACAGTCCTTTTGCTGCCTTGACATTTTTTAGATTCAAGGTTGGACAGAAGAAGCTTACTGACCTTTGTATCCTGTGCAGCTCAGCAGTGAGGTGAGAACTGAAAGGAAGTGACACTCAGGTTATTTTGAGTTTTCACACTTGGCAAATGCAGCTGAGCAGGATGCACATCAAACATTCTGCAGGGCTGCAGAACATCCGCAGCACCACCCACTCTTTTCTCTTCACTTCTTTCACATTATTCGCAGCTCTCTGTGGGACTGTTTTTGATCTAATTCAGATCATCACTCACCTGCTCAATTTTATAGCTGAAAACTTTTAATGTCCACGTGGTCTCCAGGGACCTATTTATGGCCATCTGGGTGTTACTCTCTTAAGGTTTTCCACTTGGGAAAATAAACCAGAAAAATAAAAATGAAAGTGGATGTTAACTCTAAGTTGGTCACTACCTGTTGGAGGTTAAAATTCTTTTAAAACATTGCCGCTACAAAAGCAGTCTTAGCTTTGAGGAAGTGTTAATGTTCTCCTCCCTAACACTGGTTGGCAAGAAAATATTTGGTTTTGTCATTTACATCATCATCAGGTGGAGGTACGGTTCTTTGTTTTCTTATCATAAAGACGACAATAATCCTTTTATAGTTTGGAGAAAAATCACAGCAAAAAATCCTGGCACAACTTCATCTGCTTCCAAGGTGCATGGAGAAGATGAAAGAATTAAAAAAGAATTAAAAAAGCAGGAACTCCAGCAACACTTGAGAAACGAAGAACAGCTTTAATAATTGACCAACGCGTTTCGGCTTAGTTTGGAGAAAGAAAAGAGTCAGAGCATCACAGAAGTGCTACTGGAACTGAAGCCTGAGACCAGCTTGGAACTACAGAAGACGACAGAGTGCACTCGTGTTTTCTGGTAAAATGTTTCAGGTCATTATTATATAAGAATAAAAACATGTTGCACTTACACAGCAGTGACAGCAGAGTTATCCCCTCCATGTTTTTTCTCTGTAATGGCGTTGAAACTTGGATGAGCTCAGCTTTAAAGCCTCCCTCCTTCCTGTGACTGACTCTGCTGTGGTTTCCTCACATTTCCTGCTGAGTGCTGCTTTATTTGGTTGCAGAAAAGTAAAAAATAACAAAAGATAAAACTGAGAATAGAAAACAGTAAATCCACGATTCGCAGACAGGGAAAATGATGAATTCTGCTGATTGGGTGAGAGATGACCTGAAGACATTGTGCTGTGTTGGTTTTGAGTCCAGATGAAACTGTGCATACACAGCAGTAGCTCTCTGGCTGCTGGTGTCTCTGGTATCTGCCTCTCAGGAGCTGTTGTTGCTCCTTCTGTAAAGGCCTGTGGTCAAAAACAGCATCCCTCCAAATTAAAGTTCCCAGTCAGGTTGGTTGAATAGAGTTTCTTTATCGGTGAAGGGTGGAGGTGGAAGTCTGCTCCACGTTGCATTAGATTCACTGCAGAGAGTTAAACAGAGACGAGGACGGTTAGAGGGAGATAGAGGTCGTTGGGTTTCTCTATTATTGTACAGGTCTTTACCTTGATGTTTGGTCTATCACTCGTAGGGAAGCTTTTATTGCACTTAAAGTAACAATTATAACAACTCGGTCAGTATTATTTCACTTGATCAATATCGTCTTTAGAGTTCAACCAGGGGCGATTCTAGGATCAGAGTTTTGGCCCAGAGAGCTGCCCAGCCAGTCACGATAAACTTTACTCGTCACGATGAGACTTCTTCCCTGTCTATGTCAGTCCCTGCATCCTTAAATGTCTCCAGTTGTCCCGAGTTCTCTCTGTCTCCTTGGTGCTTCCTTGTCCTTGTTGTCTGTTGTCTTCGTCTCCATTTTCATCATCATAATTTTACCCTCTCTGTGCAAGTCTGCAAATTTCTTTATTAAATCATAAGATTCTTCAATTCATCAAGTCTCTCTGTGCCTGGGTCCTCGTCACAAAACATGACATCACTGTTTTGTACATTTTAACACAATTTAATCCCCACATTTGTGAAAGAAAAGCAAAACAATTTTTTTTTAAAGTCTGTAACAAAACCATCAAATCTGATAAAGGTTATAATGCTGCAAATGAAGAATGGATTGGAATAAAAAAAAAATATCCTAACCTTAATTACTGGGGGAGAACAATGAATGATGCTCACAGTGAGTAAAAAGTAAACTGAGTGCATTTTTTGGACAGAGATTCACTTTTAATATGTATGTATAACATAATACAGAAACATAAAACAGTTCAAAAACAGAAGAGTTCTTGAAATGTACAAAATATTAATTAAAAAAATTATAAAAATGGAGGCAACTTTGCCTATGGTACAATGTATACAATGTATGAAAAAGATCTTTACTGCAGATATTAATTTGACAAGCTCCGATGCTGTAATAGGATGAAACCACTGCAACAAGTCCTCTTTGATGTTCCACGATCAGCTGGACATGGTGTTACTGCAGAATAGAAGCACAGCAGCTCAGCATTCAAGTGTCAGTCCACAAAAAGTCACAGAGCCACTGCCCTGCGGACCTTTTATAGATGTTTGGAAGTTTCACTTCCTCCTAACTGTGTGATTCTTACTCTGAATCAGAATGACACCGTCTTTGACACCGTAGTGATACAAACGATGATTTTACCAGCACAAACCAACACAAACGGAGCACAAACCACCCAGTATACTTGATTTTATTTTTGGGGGCAAGGGGGTCACGTTCACAGACTGGGTTGCTCCAGTGTATAGTGGTAAACGTGCTCACAGGAACAGAAGACAATCGATTGGAGATAGAAGGCACGATTTATGAAATGAGTAATAGAAATGTTGGAGCATTTGAAATTTAACTTGTATTATTAATACATTTTAAAAGAAACAGGATTGTTCTTAAGTTTAGACCATCTCTGTGCTACCCATTTGCATGTGTCTCACTGTACACGATTAATTTTTTGTGGTTTTCTTTTTCTCTCAGGTTGCCGGTTGTTGAATTTTGGAGCTGTGGAGATTTGAGCTGTGCTCCAAAAGTGCATGTTGAAGGTACCAAATGCTTTCATATTATTAACTTTTTCCTTTACATTACTTTTTCAATTTTACATTTTGAATTCTCTTATTTGGTCTTTTAGGTTATAAATGTGGTGTTGTAAGCTTTGCTCTTTAAGTGTATCTAAAAGGCACCAAATTCTAAAACACTTGAGACTTAAACACTTGATTCTTGGTCTGAGATGCTCATATCCGTGCATTTACAGTCATTGTCTTTGTACTTTCAAAACATGTCCTGAAAACAAGCAGAGAATATTTCCTCCATATTAATAAACATCTCAAGAGGTCGGAGACAGTAGACTGTGTTTATCAAAATTGTTCTTTCAAAACTAATGTATATGGTACTTTCCAGACACAAGAGTAGAAAACATTCTACATGCACTGGCAACACTTCCGAATTCAAATGTACCACTGACAGAGGCATTGCAAGTTTACATTGAGACTGTTTCCCTTCTCAGAGAAATGATGGACAGGTGATTCACCGGCATGTACATCAAAGCAAGGAGGTTTTTCCTGCATTAAAGGAATTGAAAACATCATAAATTTACAAATAAGTGTTTGAAAAAGTTGGGTCATATTAACAATTCAGTCACACAGCATTTTTGTTTTTCATTAAATCCACAAAAGGCTCTCACTTTTCAATATCTGCTGTTTTATGTATCAAAATTAAGTTCTCATGTCTGTGTGCAAGACCCCATCTCGTTTAAGAAAAATTATATTTTTCTCTGCCAGATGTCTTTGACGTATTGCTATGCATTTGTTTTTTACAATGACATTAACCTTTTTTATTTCAACCTTCTATTGCTAAGTGTTCTGAAACAAATTCTTAATTACGTTTTCACATAAACTGACATGCTTTCTAAATGTACTTGTTGTCCTTCACAAGAACACAAAGTGAAATAATTTGTAGTTTAATGTCTTTCTTTCTATTGTTGTATCATTGCCGGTATATGGCTCATATGATCAGTTTCTATGTAGCCAGTGAAATAAAATGATTTTGGCAGTCATGGTTTATAACAGGTGTTTCAAACTCACAGCCCAGGGGCCATTTGCGATCCACGTCACCCTATTTGCAGTGTGTATATTTACATGAACATGATAGAAGTGTCTGGCCAGAAAGAGAGTAACAGTTTGTTTATCTGGTAGTTCAATGAAAGGCTTCAGTTAATTAAGAGTGACAAAACATAATCTGTTCACGTTTGCAGTTTTGTATTCTTACACAATATTTAAAATTTGAAAAGAAGTTTTATTTTATTATACTTTTTGTATTAGTTGAAGTGGCCCCTCCAGTGCATTGACAGTGCCAGCAGTGGGCTACGGGTGATTTAAGTTTGAGACCCCTGATCTATAAGAACCACACCTCTATAGGTCAGTTCCCCATCTTTAAATGCCATTTAGTTTTCTGAGTGTAACCTACTCCTTTTAGTCTTAGCAGTCTTTAGGTTTTTTTTTTGAAATGTTACAAGTTTCTTAAAAATTCATAGAAGCTTGATTTAATTAGACCAAAGGTTCAAAATCAGCAGCAAATTTCTAGAATGACAAACAATAGCAACTGTTTCAGATATCCACATGTATTATTTAAAGCTTTAATTGTAAGACTTGGATGACTTCAGTTGTTGACCATCATGATACCATTTTCTCTGGAAGCTTTGCTCTGACTCCTGATGAAGACATTCAAGACAGTTGTAATTATCCCAAAAATGTTTTATTTCATTGGATTTAAATTAGTTTTGAACAATAAATAACTTTACAAATAGCAACACTGAAATGTGTTTGAGAACACTGTGATGCTGTGTACAACCTTTTGAGAAATATGTCAAGATGCATAACAGACATTTTCAAATTGTTTCCATTACATCAGATGAATTTAGCAATTCTGAACAGCAATCGGATGTTTGCAATAAATACACCTTTAACAACAACCAAGCTTGTTGGCTTTGAGAAAACATTTTGAAAGTGTTAAATATTTTACATGGTAAATAACTACCGTACAAAGACACGGTGTATTTAAGCACAAACAGCATGGGATGCAATGACAAGTTATGTGATGACTTTAACAAACTAAAACAGAAAGCTTCACTTCAATACTAACTGGACAACCACTGTCCTGACAACACATTATTCCTAACTACAAAAAAGGCTGGTTATGTAGGTCTTGCCTTTTTACTTCTACTTTCTGTGGATACCCGTCTATAAAACCTCAAACCTTCAACAACACAAAAGTATTGAATTTCAGTGTTGAACTATTACTTTAAATCTTACAATCATAGCTTTCATAATAGTGCTATATGAAACATAAAATAGTTATAAGCAATAACTGAAAATCTGCACTGCAAAGTATTCAAAATGGACAATGTAAATGGTGTCCATTTATGCCAAGCCAAATTTTGGTGCCCAAAGTATAGCATTGCACATTTGTGCTTTAAATGATTCAGTCTTTGTGCACTGGCAATTTCAAAACAATGTTACATGTATTTGCCTCAGGAAAAATCTTGCCAGAATCCTCTGGAGGAATCTCTATTGTGGGCTGCATAGGAAAGCCATTTGGGGGTATTGAAGAGGATCCAGAAACAAATTCCAGGACATTCTCCAAGGTCACGGGTGCACATTCTCCATCTAAAATAAACGAACAGTTGAGTGTTAGTGTGGCACGGCGTGGTCTGCAGTGTAGCTGCAGGGAACGCAGAGGTACCTGAGCGGCATCCGCAATCACGCCTCCCAGAATAAAATCGGACCCGGGTCCTGTCATTTGTTTGTTGCTGTTGGCAAAGTGTTCAGCTGCAAACTGTAGAGTGTGTGTGTGTGTGTGGGTGTGTGTGTGAAGTGATAGCAACCAAGACTTAATAAAGAAAGATGCTGAAAAGCATGGAAACATGGTCGGGTCTGCCATGGTTCTGTTACAGTTAGGTATTTGAAATGTTTTTTCAGACTACTACAAAACATAATGTATTCGCTTTTCTCCACTCTTCCTAAAGCTGACTATCAATGACAGCATCATAGTCATGACAGCCTAGGACATAATACCATAAATACATAATACCATTTCATTTAGTCCAGATGTTTATTTGCAAGACACACAAACAGACACAACTGAAAGCTACAAATGTATTGTGCATGAAACGAATTCAAACGTGGTGCAGATGTGTGTCACAAGTTGATCTGGCTGTAGGCTGTGGCACTTGGCCAAAGGTGGCGCTGGTTGACTCGACTCCATGATTAACTGGATTTAGATCAACTGGCGCTTAGATTAACTGGATTTGGTCGAACAGATGTGTGGCAGTCTTGCGTTTCAGGAGCTGCTACCGACAAACCAGCAATAAAACCCGCCAAATGTGTCATCTGTGACACTTGTGAGGTTATCTCAAACACACTCTGTCAGTCTTGATGCTGTTGAACAACAAAATGTTTAAAAATGTGGCGAGTTTACCTGGTGATATCCTCATGCACGACGCGATCGCGAAAACAGCAAACAATTAACGCCATGTTGTTCACGGGACAGGAAGAGTAAACGATCGGGAGACTCTTGTCGTCGTTATCGTTCCCCTCGCACGTTTTATTTCTCCGATTTCAGCGTTTTTGCTTCACAACTAAAGCGTGCAGTTTACTTTGCGTGCACTAACATGGACTCGAATCAACCAGCGCCACCTCTGGCCAAGTGCCACAGCCTACAGCCAGATCAACTTGTGACACACATCTGCACCACGCCCACAAAAACCGAGCAAAAAGCAGTAGCCGATGTGCTGACTGGGACCTAGGTTAACATTTAGATCCCTTGAGAGTTTTGTGCACACGGTTTAGGTAAAAATGAAAAAGACTGAGGTTTTAAAGTTATTTTGGCATTAACTATTCTCTGAGTTTTTCAGTCGTTTGACAGAGCACCATTTTAACAAAGGTGCTCTGGGTTTAGTATTTGGCTTTAAATATAGGCAATGGATTTGTATCCAGAATTGTGTTATGGCTCAAAAATGATTCTTTTTTTTATTTTTATTTTTTTACTTTGCTGCAATTAATTACCAGATAATGTGTGCAGTTAATAAGTGCACAATTTAATTTTATTGAATCTTCACACTGGATATGTTTGCGAAGGTGGAATATGGGGGAAAGCAGAAGTTCCACAAAATGATGAATGGAGGACATGCATATTGTACTGAAGGAAAGAGTGATGAGCATGCTGTTATTTGCACTGACCAGCTCACCTATGTTAGACTCTTTGATAAACAATATTCTAATGAAGCAAGAGAATTGTTCCATATTGTTACATGTTTTAGAAAATGTTTTGAAATTGTGGTACACAGTTCAAAATAAAGGTTTTTCAGAAAAACATAGCCTTTTTAAATAAATATTTATTTACTAAGGAATTTCTAAAAGTTCAGAACAGTAAAATTTACACCATTTAGAAATAATTAGAAGATAACTCTTGTGTAGTTAAAATAAAATACTCTGTGAGAGTTAATATATAAACTCTTAACACCTAGTTAGCATTAATAAGTGTTAAATTATCAACTCCAGATTTGGTATTTAACACTAAATTGTCTGCATGCTCAATCATCCAGGTAAGTAAACCTCCAAATGTTGATTCTGTTCATCTTGACGTAACATTTTCAGTGGGAGAAACCTTTCATCACTCATCCAAGTAACTTCTTCAGTTTCAGTTTCTCCAAAATTATAAACAGTACATTTGCACATTGACTGAAACTAGCACCACTGAGGGAACAATGGGCTGTGAGGTCACTTCCTTGATCATAATTATGCAAATTCTCATGACCATTGATCAACAACCATCTTACAATGCTGTGATTGCAGCCATTCCCCAACTCTCTGTGAACGGTACTCATGGCCATTGATCAGTTGTCTGTGACCAATGAGTTTTAATCATTGGTTGTTGATCAGTGGTCATGAGAATCTGCATTTTTGCAGATATGTGATGGCTTAATAAATACAGAAGATATTTGAAGTTTACACAGCTACATTCTCACCTGAAAATATCTTAAAAGTTTATTTTATGACCCAGAAAGAGTAATATTTCAAACTCCTCTGCCATTGCCGCATTTGACAAATATTTGTATTATATGTAAAAAAAAAGTTTTTAATAAGAATTTAATAAAGTATTGAAACGAGTAATAAGAGTAATATTACAACAAAGTAGCTGCTGCTATTCTTGGAAACTGGAATTGGCTGGACCGCGCTATGAATTCTGAGATAGGTTGGGCTACAAAGGATACACCCGACCCATCGTTCTTTCGTGTGTGTTTATTTTATCTGAAAACATGAAAAACTTAAAATGTCTCAAGAAAACAAAAATCTGTTTTTCATAATATAAATATCATTAAATAACTTTAGAAAGACTTCCATTTGACTCTTAAAATGTAATAAATAAAAAGTTATTTGAAAAGAATCTTAAAATGTTATTATACAGAGTTTGCGGCAATTTAATTTGTTTATTCATTTTAGCTGATAGTCTGTGGGACCCAGGAAGACCGTATACCTGCATCTCTACCAGTTTCTGTGCACTCCAGCCTCTTCTGTTCCATGTGAGAGGATTTTCTCTCAGGCAGGAGAAATTATGTCCAAGAAAAGAAACAGATTCAGGGATCGCACAGTGGAACAAATTCTCTTCTTAAATAAAAACCAAACAGTATAACCTTAAATCCATCATGTGTTTACTTTACAAGTTCATAAGCATTTTCCCTCTCCAGTTCACAATCAATTCTACCCCCAGGTCAAAAATATGTATGAGGAAATTTGCCTAATATAATATTATTTATAAACATACCAGTCCAGCTGTCCAGTGATTAATTGCATAAGTACATGGAGGCAGGACCTCACAGCAGATGCATACTTCATAATGTGTTGTACATTATTATATGTAAATTAATGTATTTTTCATCTATTGTATTTACCAACATCAAGAAGTCACACGCAAAGAAAGACCACACCATGTCACACCTTGAAATAAGGAAAGTTTATTGATCAAATGTATTTATTAAACAAATAGACATAATTTTTTTTACCCATAAAAATACATGTTCAAAATAACACAAGGTTGGCCCAGTATCAGACAGAATTGTGAACTCAACTCTGTGGATTGGGCAGTCATAATGAAGCAGTTCATTTTATTTTGCAGATTCAAGCTGTTCTTCATATTTTTGGCCACCAGATGTCACCAGAGAGGACTGTGTTGAAGAGCTTCGGGTAATGAACTGTTTTTCTACACAAGCCTCAGAAAGCTTCATTTGGCCATCATCACTATCCAAATATCACTTGCTATATTCAGAATTTTACACCTGAACCTCATTAGTCTCCACCATAGACCCTGTGCATGAGAAAATGCTAACTTCCTGGTTTGAGACCGGATGTGGGGTTGTACATGTCCGGTAGCTTTACTTTGCGGTCAGTCGCTACTGCGAAGATATTCTCCAAAATCATGTCCAAAACTCAAAAACGTAAAGATCACGTTAAGTTACAAAGAGGAGAAGGTGGGAACACTCACCACTGTTGTGTCATAAAAAATCTAATGATCAATTTTGACGTTTAAAGAGTTTAGATCGATCAGTTGTTTACATCACTCAACACAAGCAGAACTGCATTATAGAATCAGAAGACACATCGTCCACATTCAGAAGCACATCTCTGTATAGTGACTGGTCTTGTGATTTAAACAGGCAAATGTTCAACATTCAAACTACAGGTGAAGAATAGTCAAACCAGATGTTTCCCCCGTTATGTCGATATCAGCTAGTCAAGTACACACCTACACAGCATGTTAACAAACCGTGAAAAAAAGCCACACAAAAAATGAACGATTGCTGGTAAGGGTTTCTATACATTAGTATTTATGAAGGGTATGTTGTGACTTACCTTCAAAATTACAGTGGTCCGTCGCTATAACGCGGTTCACCTTTCACCTCGCTGTTTCGCAGATATTTTAGTGCACGTTTGCATGCTTTTTTTTTTTTACGTCACATTGTGTCCTGCGTCCTGATCGCTGCAGACGATCTCCTCCGTGACGTCTCTCCTGTACAGTACAGAATCGCTGCATCGCTAGCAGTGTGACTCTGAAGTGCAGCACTATATGTCCACGATGTCGACGAAACGTTTTGCACTGTCAAAAAATAAAATTGGCTACTTGATTTCACCCATCGCTGGATATTTTTAGAACAACACCCGCGATAAACGAGGGACAGCTGAGAAATATAACATTTGAATCCCTTTTCTCTTTTGCTCTGAGGCGTGGGGGCAAAATATCGACAAGTCGATGAACATCATTTACAGATATATTGGGTAAATGCCCAAGACATCTATAGAAAGGTAAATCGCCGCTTGATTCATTCATTTGCTTAACTTGTTTTGGACCGTAAACAAGGCGCGGATAGGACACCGGAAACAAAGCTCCCCACAGGAGTTTCCGCACCGGAAGTAGCATATGCTAACGTGCACATAGTCTATTAAGAAATAGGTTAGTCCAAACAACACAGTCTAGACAAAGAAACGAGAATAAGATCATTCATCCAATTGACAAACTCATTTATACAGGTAAATGATTTGAAAAGTAAAACACTGCATAAAGTACAACTCAAAAGGTTACTTTAAAGAAAAATAACAATACTACACAAAAGGAAAAACTCTTCATTTGGTTGTATCCAGTGATGCAATCGATGATATCATGTCCCCCTCCCACACATCTGTTTTGGATTTAGGACCAGAACAAAAGGACAAACAAAGGGTTGTATAGCAAAAGCAACAAGCAAACATAATGTGCCAGAAATTTGCCTGTCAACGGAAAGAAATTCAAATCACCTGATGGTTGAGTGGTATGTGCTTTAAAAGCATATGCATGGATGTAAACTGTAATATGAGGCTACTACAAACAAACTGAGGATGGTATGTAGAGCAAAGTTACACTAGCAATGTCTAAAATAAAGCATCATAACCAACTGTAAAATAACATGAAATAAATTATAAATATTTTTAAGGGACAAGTGGTGAATAAGTTCAAGCCTACCACTTTGTCACAATTTCATGTAATTTGTTAGTTTGCTTTTACTGCCTTGGAGCAACTGTGACCTCATCGTTTCCTCTGGGATTAATAAAGTATCTGAATACAACCCTGATGTACTCAAACTGCTTGTGGGAATGCTTGGAGCAGACAAACATGTGAGCTGCAGTGTTCTGGGAAGTTATATTTGGTCTTTGAATGGCTGCAATCCAGACCATCCGTCGCCTGTTTGTTACTTCGGAAACATGGCTCGAACAATTTCTCTTCAACGACGTAATCCGATAACAACTGATCTCTTTACCCGTCGGCTTCCCGTGGCTGTCATGCGACCGACTATTGCAGTTAATAATACAACAGCTTCTTGCCATTTTTTGTGTTTCTTTTTATCGCTGTGTAACTGATTTCAATTGAAAGTCTGCGTGTGCTAGTACCTCTTGCCACGAGTTCCCAGAATCCTTTGCGGTTTTACCCCTGAATGACGTCACATTTTCAATCTCTATAGATTTAAAGTATTTACATTTAACAAAAAAAGCCTTAATCTTCAGTATACAGTTAGGATCAGCAAAGTTGTTGAAGTTTTGGGCTGTTGATGTGCAGCCCCTAGTTTAGGCTTAACTGTTTCAGACCCTGACAATAAAATGTTTGTGCAGCCTAAAACTCGTTGTAATCCCAACCAAACACTGCATGTAAAAACAGGGACCAACTCACTGAGTCGTCACCCACTGGTTTCTAGACACTGTCAGAGCAAGAGCCTGGGACCTCTGATTACAACATACAGTGTTTGCAGCCTACCTAAGGTGTTTGTGTATCATATTGTCACACGTGAAAGTCTGATTATAATAAAAAAATTATTTTTGGGTCGGCAGGGTGGTGTGGTGGTTAGCACTATTGGCTCACAGCAAAAAAGGTCCTATATAACATGCTACATCCTTTATAAAAGGATGGTGAATAATGCTCCGCCCCTCATGTCACTCAAATGCAACAAACCAGGAAAAAGCATCTTCTTCTTCCTCAGTAAACAGGGACGCACAGAGGATCAATTTTATTTATATGTATATTATATGTATAAATCACAACAACAGCTGCCTTAATGCACTTGATATTGTTGTTATGAATGTGCATTTTCATGTGTTTGTTCTGTGCAGGTAATGCATCTGTTTATGTTAATTCAGCTGTGCCAGGGCCCTGCTCTGATTTGTGCGTGGATACACCGCCCCGACGTGACTGGTTCCAGCTGGAGGACCCACCCATTAAAAGTAGCCTGGAGTGCCGCGGCAGGGGAGGTTCTCGTGTTTCTCCTCACGACCCAGCAGTATACCTGTGGCAGCCGCTGGCTGCAGTGCTGTCTTGAAAGTTGTTGAAGTGGAGTGGGTAGGGGTGAGCTGCCGTTTCTTTTGATCACCAGTTTTCCTCTCTCAAAGAGGAAAGTTTTGCGTCTAATCTCAAAAGTAGAGATAGTGTCTGTCTCCCGAATCCAAACTGGAAGCTGGTTCCACAGAAGAGGGGCCTGAAAACTGAAGGCTCTCCCTCCCATTCTACTTTTAAATACTCTAGGAACAGCAAGTAGGCCTGCAGTGCGAGAGCGAAGTGCTCTAATAGGGTGATATGACCTGATTATTTAAGACCTTGTATGTGAGGAGCAGGATTTTGAATTGAATTCTGGATTTAACAGGAAGCCAATGAAGCAAAGCCAAAACAGGAGAAATCTGCTCTCTCTTTCTAGTCCCTGTCAGTACTCTTGCTGCAGCATTTTGGATTAGCTGAAGGCTTTTCAGTGAGTTTTTAGGACACCCTGATCATTACAGTGGTAGTAATAGTAGTTCAGTGCATTTATGTTGCTGTACTTGAACAGGATTAATAATTACCTCAGTCACACATGAAAATACTCTTCTTCATGTCTCATTTAGTTTAAGATAAGATAAGATAAGATAAGATAAGATGGCCTTTATTAGTCCCACAGGTGGGAAATTTGTTTTGTTACAGCAAAAGTGCAAAGTTATGTAGCAGAAATTAGAAAACACTGGAATGCAATAAAATACAATAAAATACAATAAAATACTATATACAATAGAATAAAATAGAATAGAATAATATATACAATAGAATAAAATAGAAATACAAATACTATATACAACTGAGTAGGAAAATACAAAAACACAACTTCGTCAGAAGAAGAATTGCACGTATAGCAGTCTTATTGCACATGTGTGGGTTTGTGTGTTTGATCAGCTGCAAAAGTCTTTATTGTGGAGTCTGACAGCAGTGGGGAGGAAAGACCTGCGAACTCTCTCCGTCCCACACCGTGGGTGCCGCAGTCTCCCACTGAAGGAGCTGCTCAGTGCTGTCACAGTCTCATGCATGGGGTGGGAGATGTTGTCCAACAGTGATGACAGCTTAGCCACCATTCTCCTGTCACTCACCACCTCCACTGGGTCCAGAGGGCCTCCTAGAACAGAGCTGGCCCTTCGGATCTTCGGCCCTTCGGCCCTTACATGCTGCTTCTCTTCAGCCTCATTTCTTACTAGCTCAGTTACATTTAAATGTTTTTTTTCTGTAAACTCTGTACTTGTCAATTACAAAATACTCACAATGTAATTACTTTTTAAAAATCATACATGGTAAAGTCAGAGATTTCTGTCTTTTCACAATGTTGCACACAAAATGTGCTTGCTGTGCTCTCACTCTCCTCCCCTGCCCATCTCAGGACACAGACCAAGGTCAAATACACAGGTGTGGAAATAAAGAAATCATTTTACTTCTACAATATATTCTTTATCATTAACATTGCATTAAACTGTTTATTAAGGCTACTGGCATTGGATTAACATTTTTATTACAGGTGCAGCCATAATCATTGTATACACACATTGCATGTTGTGCTCATTAAGAGTTGATGCTCAGTCTATTGAAGGTCTCAAGCTTTGTGAAGCGCGATGTCTTCGCAATCTATTGTGTAAAGTGACTTGGAGCAACAGGAGGTTAAAACAGCATTCACGCTTACAAACATATATGATTTAAACATAGGCCAGGCCCAAGGCCTGGAATTCAGTTAGCTTCAAACTGCATTTGAGCTTACCTAGTAACAAGTGACAGAAGAAGAGTCAAGAACGTGTAAGGTCCCCAGGGACTATTAGAAGAATGAATTAAGTTACCATGTATGGAAGAATGTGCTAGACAGAGGAACGTTTGTTTTTAGCTTTGAGGAACGTCTCTGATTTTCGATTTCAATTGATCATTTACTGTAACTGATGCCTATTGTGACGCTGAAGGAGCTGAACCCTGACATAATTAAAACCAGTGTGAATTGAGTTGTTCGGGGAAGATCTATACTGATGTGTTGCAGTGTATGTCTTCCCGCGCGTGTACTCAATAAATCATCGTTTGACTGAACTCTTCTGGGCCAGTGTTGGTTTTGTTCCTTGCCTCAATATTTTGAATCGGGACACAGGTCATAACCCTGATCCAACAATCTAAGAGAAAAGTTTGTCTTGCAAACATACCAACACATAAGAGTCTAAAGCATTTAAATCATTTCATTACTCAAAGTAAATTTCTCAGTCATCATATTGATTAGACTGATTCTGATTTGTTGATTTAATTATATTCGGATTAAAATTGTGCCAATTAACTATTAGCAGAATCATATATAGATATCCTCTGTTTTACCGTCACTTTAACCATAAAATGCTGGGTGTTAATTCCACTTTAGGACAGAGCTGAGCCAGGTGATCTCAATCTCTTTGACATTAACGAAATTACATCAACTTCAAAGACAGTTTCACTAGTGCTTGTTAACTGCAGGTAACAGAGACAAGCATGGCAAAAACAGCAGTGTTTACTGACAGAAGGATTCATGACACACTCAATAACTTATGTCAGTATGACTGTTGTCTGAAAGAAGTGAGCTTCACTGACTTATCGACTGATATTGGACTGCAAAGTTTAACAGCCTCTTCCGGAGTAAATAAAGTTAGATGTTTCTCACCTGGCATTGACAGCTGAGGCAAACCATGACTAAGTGTTGATATTATTCAAATACATTAAATGTGGTGTATACAAAAATTGTATTTGTACATGAACAGTAGCAGAAACACACTGGCTGCAACCATTATGGGATATGTCATAAATGGCACAGGCAACAGTGGGAGTGACAGAGACACAACTGGGGAACAAGAGAATAAACACAGAGACAAGACTATACTCTCAGGGCATGGAACAGCAGGGAGGCAAGATAACGGAAACCTAAACAACACAACCCGAGAGACGAGAGAGGGCGAGAGCCCAACACACAGAGACATGACTAGGGGAACAGACAGATAAATATGAAGACAACACTGACCTCACAGGAGGGGACACACAGAGGCAAGACCCAGACAAACAGGATATTGAAACGAGACTTGGCATGAACTGGACCGGACACCAGACAACACACACTAGAAATACAGATCACTAGGAGCAAGTCACACAGAGAGAAAACCGTAAAGAATAAACAACATTCTAAACCATAAACACAAAAACACTGAGTCAGTAACGCAGGTACTCTAACAGGATACTGTCTAAATGTTTTTGATAGCTGACTAACATGTGTTTGTCCAATTTGAGCCACTGTAGCTAGAATCCTGCATCGGGATTGGAAAGGATGAGAAAGCAGAACTTCACTTTACTGCAATCTACTGAGATCTAGCAGTGAACATTTTACATAATGTAACTTCAATAACAAGTCACACTGTCGAAGCACTCAGTGTTTGTGCATGCCACTGTAACATCATACTACACACAATACTAAAATATATTATTATTAGTACTATTATAATAGTTATTTTTAGATGTTCTGTTTCCAAACAGGTCTAAGTTTGCTAGTGGATGAACAGTGTCTGGCTCCCTATGTTGAAAGTTGCATAAAAGAGAATCATACACGTCATATGTGACAGAGAACATCTGATAGTTAATGGATTACAGGGATCTACAGGGGTTATGGTGCAGCCATTGCCATAGTCTGATAATGTGACTGTATCCAGTTTACTGACAATGCTAATACAGTGGTAATCTTCTAATGTAGACAATACCACATATAATACTCTGCAACCAGTCCCTCCACTTTAAAAATGACATTTTGTTAAACCACTAACAGCTTGTTACCAGCACCTATGTCAGGGATGTCCAACTCCAGGCCTCAAGGCCCTGTGTCCTGCAGGTTTAGATTTCACCCTGGGTCAACGCACCTAACTCAAATGATTAGTTCCTTATCAGGCCACTGGAGAACGTCAAGGCATGTTGAGGAGGTCATTTAACCATTTAAATAAGCTGTTTTGGATCAAGGACAGATCTAAAAGCCGCAGGACACCAGCCCTCGAGGCCTGGATTTGGACACCCCCGACCTATGGTGTCTGTTCCTAGAACTTGTACAAGCTTAGTTTAATAGGAAACAAATGGAAATAACTTGATTTTCCTAATGATTTGCATTATGATGAGACAGAGTCACCTTTTGGTCACCTTCACATGTTTCTTTAAGCCCCGAGGCCTATCATTTTTTTTTCAAGGAAACATTGGTAGGGTCACATGACCATTGTTGGTCAATTGATTGTTGGTCAGTTGATTGTTGGTTAATATCTATTACATTGTACATTCCTGTAGAGAGAACAGAAGCAACATTAAAAAGATAAAATAGATCCACTGTCCTGAGGCCCAGAAAGGTGTCTCATCCTGTTGTCAGAAAGTAAACTTGTATTTGTGTTTCAAATAGGGACACCCAAATTCTGCAGAAAGCTCACTCCCTTCAGGTGTCCTAATTTGACAGTAAAATATGTGTGAAGAACAAAGAAAAAACTCTTTGAACGTCAGCTTTAATCAGCAGATGAAAAGATATGTTGTCAGGTAAGTCATCATTAATTTATTACTCTGATTTAAACATTTTGAAATACACACGTTTTGGGTGTCCAATTGTGTCAAGACTAAAGATCTATAAATGATAGATTTTAAATATTCAAACAGTATTGCATATAATTAATTTAGACATGTGTGCCAAACTTGATACTAAGAAACCTGTTATAAGGACAACTTGTTTTACTGGAGATAATGAATGTTAAAATCTGTGATAATAATTATGCTACAATAATAATCATTTGACTATATCTGTTATACAGATGCCAAGAATGGAAGAAACCAGTTTACTGCTCATCCTGCTGCTCTCAGGTCTGTGATATTAATATCTTAAACATTTGACATATAACCCATGATCATAATGAGATAAAGGGATGTTATTTGGGTAATCAGATTACATGTTATTTTTTTAATAAGATATTTATTAACACATTTAACACAAGGACAGAGAAAATCTGTCTATTCTAATCTATTTTTTCACATTTAGATTTTTGATCTATTGAAAATTTGGGGGTTTATTTTTGTAATAGCAAATTTAACAAATTTCATGTTTTGGCTGCTTCATTAGGGATCAATATGTTTCTCCTTCTAGTTGTTTTTCCTCCTCATTCTAATTATTACTGATATTAACCACATCCTGATGTATTGCTAGTCCGGTCCCAAGGCCAGATTAAGGAGGAGAGTTTTATCACAAAGATGCCCAAATAGACTGGTTCTTACAGTGGTATAAAAGAAGTGTTTGTCCCCTTCATGATTTTCTTTTTTATGTTTGTCACAATTAAATGTTTCATATCAAACTAATTAAAAGTTTAGACAAAGATAGCACAAGTAAACACAAAATACAGTTTCTAAATGAAGGTCTTTATTATTAAGGAGGAAATAACCCTGTGTGAAAAAATAATGGAACATGAACAACAAAGTAATTAAGATCTCTCAGGGCTCTAGACTAACTTTTTGTCACAGTTGCACTGGTGCATATAACTTCTTTTCTTAGGTGCACCAGCACAAACGTTAGGCGCACCCAAATTTTTCAACCGCATCGCTTAACACCGCAGTTTTACATGCGCACTTCGTTGAGGGGAAAATTGCTGTCCATACAGACAATATTGATTTGTAAATGATTAACTAACAATCTTGTCAACACAAAGTTCTTTATTTGGAGCACAGTTCTACAAGATCACCGCCCCATCTCGGTCTCTTAGATCTTCTTCTTCCCTTTCTCTCTCTGTCCCCTCTCTCTGTCTTGTCACTATGGGGAGCAGGGCTTTCAGCTGCTCTGCTCCTCGACTCTGGAACTCCTGATTTAAGAAATATCTCTTCCTTCTCTCGCTTTAAGTCCCAACTCAAAACACACTTGTTCAAAATAGCTTATCCCACATAACCTCTCCACTCTGCTATTTTAAATTTCTTTTATGTCTTATCTGCTTGCTTTTATGTTGCTTTTATTATTCTACCTTGTACAGTGTTCTTGAGTGTTCTGAAAGGCGCTTTCAAATAAAATGTATTATTATTGTTATTATTATTATTATTATTATTATTATCATTAAGAAAGAGAAGTTATTGAAAAAGTGCTTGTGCTTAAAGTGCTTTGGCACTCTTTGGCAATACTGAAGACAATGTTAAACCTAATCATCATCTGGGCCTCCTCTGATGACCTGTTTGCTGCTGCCTGCCGCTGAAAGGGGACACTTGGACAGTGCATTTATCACAGCATATAATGTGTTTTCTGGATACACTGTGCTTTTTCAACGTTCAGAGGTTGATGGCTCCATGTCAGAGCACTGGCTGATTCGATTCAATTCAATTTTGCCTCAAACAGTCAGAATTATTATAATTCTGATCATTTATCAGTACTGATACACGTGAGACTTCATCAGAGGTGTGAGCATCACAGCAGATGCCTTTGTGTCAAAGTACCTGAGGATAAAACACAGAAAAACATGAAGGAGATTTTCCTGGCCTGGCTTTCTATAGCAGATGACCTTAAAAATATTCTGCAGTAGATCAAAAACTGAAAAAAGTGGGGTAGAGCAGGTCAGCCACTAACCAAAAGGCCAGTAGTTCGATCCCAATCCTCTCCAGTCTGCATGCCAAGTATCCTTGCTTTCCGGTGCATCCTTCGGAGTGTGAATGTGTATGACTGTTAGAGTTTACAAGAAGCGATTGGGTGGATGTATAAAGGTCTGAGCTTTCAGTGCTCAGACAGAGCAGAACAGCGCTATGTAAGAACCAGTCCATTTACAAAAAAGATGTAAACACAAAGTGCAGACCCGCCGACGGATCAGAATCAGTGAGCTGTTGGCTTTCGGCCCCGACGGCGTGTACAAAATAAAGGTTTATTTTGTGACCCAGAAAGAGTAATATTTCAAACTCCGCCACTGCCTCATTTGAGTTTTGGACGAAATGGATTCTGGGATATTGTATTTCGTCATTTCAAGCTGATTGGAGATCAAAACAGCCAATCAGATTTTTTTGCATCCAAGTCTGTGATTGACTGGTTTTGTGGCACAAATATAGCGGTGTACAGAAAGAGTTGAGCGCGCACGGGCAGAAATATTGAGAGCGCGTGCAAATGCAAAAACTGAGCGAGAGGGGCTGCTATTGTGTGTGTGTGTGTGTGTGTGTGTGTGTGTGTGTGTGTGTGTAATAGCAAACACTGAAATACATTTTTTGCACGCAGCAATGAATTTTGTTCACTCAAAATTAGCTTTTCTTCACTCAAAATAAATTTTCTCCTCAAAATGCAACACTTGCACCTGCAAATTTTTTTTTACGTGCGCTGAGAATAGTGGCACAAAAATAATTTATTATATACATTTATTTTTTTTAAATAAAATTAATACATAATAAGGAAAGGGAGAAAGAAAGAATAAAAGAAAAAGAGGGAGAGAAAGAAAACCAGAGGGGAGAAGAGATAGTGAGAAAGGGGAGTACAGAAAAATCACCTGGATCACCTGTCGAGAGAAGAAAAAACAGAAGAGAAAACAAACAAAAAGAGCTCAACATAATAAACACAACACCATCACAATAAACTAGCTATCAGTAGATAGCACATAATAAATATTAAATGTTATTGTGCAGCACGCAAGGTCGACAGTGCACATTGTGCTTTGAGGTAGGAGCCAAGAAAGGTGTAGCTTGTGTCTGTGAACACCTGTGTGGATCAGGACGCTTGTATTCAAAAGGTTTCTCCATGTAATGATCTGTTAGAGAGTGTGGGGAGCCAAAGCCCCATCCCCAGGGCATGAAGCAGGTATGGAGCAGATCCAGGCCCCAGACATCCAGAGGCACCAGAATACGAGGACCCAAGGAGGACCATCAGAGGGGCAACCGTGCCACCCTCCTGGGAAGAGTTGAGGAGAGCCTCAGACGAGGGGTCACACAGCAGCCACGGAGCAGAAGCCAGAGGGGGCTACAGTGGTGTGCCCACCGGCTCTGCCGGCAACCAGCTGTGCCAGAGAGGACCGAGCCCCAGGCCCAGAGGCCATAGGCCCGAGGGCCCCCAACTCCTGGAAGGGGCCCAACTGGGCCACAGGCGCCAGGCCCTGTGAAGCAGTCACCAGGAGTGAGTCGGTACATACATGAGCGCCCAGGCCGAGACACCAAGAACCACCAACGCACCGACATCTGAGGGCATCAGCCACCAGCAGGGAGTGTGGTGAGGGGAGATAGGCCTCCATACCTTGGAGGTGGAGTCCAAGACCCAACCTGAAATATAGACACAGATGTACAGGCACACACAAACACAAACGTGCATTCCCATCCCCATACACACATAAACAATTACTCGACACTCATCCGACATGGAGACAGACACAAATGGACACTGTACACACAATCACACTCCCCAAACATACTTTATATCCCAGGTCCAGATACCCTCGCCCCAGAAGGGCAAACTGTCCCGGCATCTACAGTAGCCAGGAGGCTCCGCATCTCAGACCCCAATCGGATGTCCAACTCCTCCTCCCAGCCCCGACGGTGAAATCAAATCAAATCAAATCCCTTTTATTGTCACGTCACATGTGCAGGTACACTGGTACAGTACATGCGAGTGAAATTCTTGTGTGCGAGCTTCACAAGCAACAGAGTTGTGCAAAAATACAACAACATAAAACAAGCAAACTATAAGAATGGCTGAACAGAGAACGGGTGTGAATGAAGACCCCAAACCTCCCTCCACCCGCTCATATGTAGTGTTGCTGTGTGGTGTTCTAAAGTGCATTTAAAAAACACGGGAGGGCATGGTGGATCCTGCCAGAGAGCAGCACGCCCCTCCCGAAAACCCTCAGTGTCTACATGCTTTTAAAATTGAGGGTAGGGCACCGGCGCCAGAGGTGGGTTTGAATACACATACTATCCTCTGGACGCTGTATAACGTGCCCACCCGCAAGGCCCTATATGTATGTGTTATGAGAGTGTGAGTAATGTGGATGTCTAAGGTGCGGAATAAAATTGAGGTACAGGCAGCACCCTGGTGACACACCTGCACCCCAAGCCCCGCATGTTTGGGTAGGTGTGGTGGAGCGGGAAGAGGGAGGCAGCTGGGGATAAGGAGGGAAGAAAGGGACCAGGGTCCAGCTCACCCGCTGACCCCAGTAGGCACCACCATTCCCTTGAGGCCACTGAGGCCAGGGGGCCCAGGCCCATACGGACCAGGGCCCAGGGGAACAGCCAAGCCCCACACAACCCTTGGCAGCTCCACCTGACCCCACCACAGAGGGGAGAAAAAAAAGTGGCTATATTTTTACAGATTTTCTTTACAGTGCTCGAGTGTTACAGTGTTTAGGCAATGATGTGTACTCCTAATATACAGTTTGGAGGACATTTCTACCAGGTTTTGCCTTGTGCTATATTAAAATAGTAATAAAATAATATTAGACTAATATTATTTTTAATTCTAATTAATGTCCTCAGCTTGAACACTTATATAGAATATGAGCAGAGAAGAGAATTAAAAACAAAGCTCTATTTTCTGTTGTCAATGCGCTTTATATTGTAAGGTAGACGACTACAATAATACATACTGAGAAAACCCCAACAAACATGACCCCCTATGAGAAAGTGATTTGGCGACATTAGGAAGGAAAAACTCCCTTCTTTTACTCCAGCAGAACCAGGCTCAGGGAGGGGCAGCCATCTTTCTGAAAGGAAAGTGTGAAGCCTAATCTTAAAGGTACAGATAGTGTCTGTTTCCTGTTAAATATCCCAATTCTTTGATCTTTGAGCTGAAGGAAGAACAACACTGTGTTTAATGCTCAATCAACAATCTCTTTATTCCATACACACTATGAGCATTACAAATGGATGGGAGCTGTGCACAGGAGGGTGTCCAACAAGATCGAAGTGTCTAACCGTTTCTCACATTCTTATAGCTTTGGCCCCCCTCCAAACTAAGCATTCACAATCTTTCTCTCTCTCAGTGAGCCTAAGTTACGACCTTCGCTTCCTGTGCAGTATATTTTGTTCTTTCTATTCAGAAAAGAAGGCCATGATTCTACACAAACAGCATTTCTTATAAATCAGCAGTATAATGCATCATAAAACACTGTAATATCCCATTTCTGTTTTTTCTAAGAATAAACAATCAATTAAATCAAACAATCCATCTGCTGGTCCCTCTCTAGTCTAAATGTGACCAAGTGGTCGGCAGGTTTAGATATGAACTAATAAAAACGACAACGCCGCTTAGGACAATTTCACCCCCAGCAAATATATATTTAAGAAAGATAAAAGCAAATAAAAGAGGCCGCACAGATTCAAGGATGCACACCGAGGCAGGTTGGTTCCAATATTATTACAATTTTATTTATAGTTAAGTAAATAAAGGGTAAAATATTAAAAAAAAGAAATATAGTGTCATTGTTGACAGTGTCCTAAAGTTACAATAAAATAGGGTGACCATATTTTGATTTCCAAAGAAAGACGACACTTGGCTCAGTCATGAAGAACTTTAATAATACTGTTTGCTTAAAGAAAATTTTAACATATTTAAACGATGGCCTCATCTGTTTAAGAAAAATTACCAGTACCGGGACGGTACAAGGGTAATTTCTTTTGCAGTTCGTCTGAAAAGCTGCAGTTGCGCTTTGGCATTGTAACAACCCTTATTGTGTTATAGCACCACAAGGGGGGGGGGGGTGCCCTACTATTGTAGTAGTTGGGGGAGTCTCCTGGTGAGTGTGTGAGTATAGCTGCACTCATTACATGCAGCTCATGTTCTGTTCTCAGGAGACACCTCACCATTGTAATGGCCTGGCGCCGGCGACAACCGATCCCCGCACATGTATGTACAGACAGAGTAGAGCCGTGGAGACCTGGCTTGTATGGTCTTATGTTGCTGACAACGAATAAAGGTCTGTTGTTTAATTTAACTGACTGGCTTCGAGTTATCCGGCTAACCTCCACACCACATGCTCGCTGGACCTGCTAGCCGCTCCTCCCTAGCCAGACTGCTGTTACAGCATCTTTGGAACATCACCAGGTGTGCTGCTGCACGTGCCTGGTGATGTCTGTGAGCGCAGAACAACAACTCACAAAGCAGGACCTTGGGGAATGACATCACACATATGGGTCCTCTGTAGGAAAACCTGGACATTTTCATCAATCTCGAAAATCCCCCCGGACAGAACATGAAAAGTGGGAAAAGAACGAGAGAGAACAACCCACCACCTGAGGTCCCAGGGCCACTGGCACGTCCTATTCTGTTCACTGGAATAAAAACAAAGAACAAGTTAAAATAATAAAAGGACACTGAGCATCAAGCTCACAGTCCAAGCCTGGATCAGTCCGGTGTAGCTCCCCGCAAACTGGTTGAAGCCAGCGGAGGCAATATTTGAAGACCACACTAGCTAGCCACAGAAGCAGGGGGTGCAGGTCCAGAGTGGGCTAAATTAAACCAGGCAAACCAAGAAAGGTAAGCCCACCTAAACAAAAATTTAAAAAAATCCAAAGCCCCAACGAGGCAAGGCAGAAAACAGCAGGAGCAAAATAATAAAACCGTTCACCCGGCAATAAATGAAACGGGAAACAAGACGGGACAAGACAGCAGTTCCACTGAGGAGGAGCCTCAAACAACGACTAGGCAGGCGTCTCTATTCTACAATTAAGGTCGGGCGAGTCGCCACGGAGAGGTGAATGCTGCAATCAAAGGATAAATATAACCTTAGCCTCCTCTAATTGTGAGTGCTAATAAAAGTAGTTTGAACAGCTTACCCCAGGACCAGAGGCGCTATACTGCACTGGTGAAAATAATTTGAGCAGCTCTCTCTGCGACACTGGAGTGAAAGAGAAACAGCCGCGCTGTAACTGTCATGTGATCTTACTGACCGATCTCTAGCTGTGTGCCAGCATTCACTGCTGCTTTTCGCCAAACGCACAGGAGAAATAATCCAAGAGAAAAACAGCTTCCTTTTATACGGACCGACGCCGCCCTGCAATCAAAATGCAGGTGGATTCGCAATTAACCTAGTTGCGTAACCAAGAGCGAGCGCAGAAGAGAGCGAGGGCAGTAGAGCAAGCGAGGGAAAGAGAGAAAAAGAGAAAGGCCCATCCGGCTACATCAACAACAGTGTTTCAGTAATCTTCCACTAGAAGATGGTCCCTGTTATCTATTTTCTCTCAGGCCAGCGTGAGCGAGAGTCTACAGCATTCTATCCCCCAAGGACACGTAGTCTAATGCCTTTATTTTCAGAGCCGTGTCCACTTAATACTACAAAATATGGTTATATGACATTTTAGTTAATATAAAGCATAGAATTGAGGCACTTCAAATAATTCCATTCCAAGACTCCTGAATCCAAACTGGAAGCTGGTTCCACAGAAGAGAGGCCTAAAAGGTGAAAAGCTCTCCCTCCCATTCATCATCTATCTTCAACATAACCTCTATGTTTTTGCCTCTTTCATCTCCTTGTGTGGGCTAAGCCTCGGTGATTGACACACCAGTAGGACTGTCTTTTATGTTTGTAAGTTACTTTGTAACTTCCCACCTCTGGTTAGGCTCCATATAGCATGACTACTATTGTAATTTTTATTTTTGTAAGTTTGACTTTTTCAGTGATTCACCCAAGAGCTCAGTTTCCACAAGAAAAAAAAAACTTTGTTTCATTTTTCTCAGGAGGACTTTCCACTCTTCCTCCCCACTCCAGAGAATACCACTTTGTGAACCAGAAAATGACCTGGACTGAAGCTCAGAGTTACTGCAGAGAACACTTCACTGACTTGGTCACCATCTACAACAGCAACATCAACCAACTGCTTCTCTCAATTTCACCAAGGATTGATGACTCGGCTTGGACAGGGCTCTATAATGATCGTTACAGCTGGAAGTGGTCCATGGAGGGAAAACTTTTTTATGTTGGCAGTACACATGAATTTTTGATCTGGGCTAACGGCCAACCAGACTGTGTAAAAGCAAAGGAATACTGTGTGGCTCTTCAGGGACAAACACAGATGTATGATAGACCCTGTGGAGATTCTTACCCTTTCCTGTGTTACAATGGTAGGAAAATGACTTATTACCCTAGTTATCTCTACAATTTTATGAGACTTATATTTTTATATTATGTGCATGTTTTAAAAATTCATCCTTTTTTACTCTTTCCCAGCCAAAAATACAAGTTACATCTTAGTGATGGAGAGCCGCTCCTGGTCAGCGGCTCAGTCGTACTGCAGGACATACCACACAGACCTGACCAGTATAAGAAGCAAAGAGGAGAAATCCAACATCACGCTCACTTTGAATGGATCAGGGGTTCAGTATGTGTGGATTGGTCTCTACAGGGATCCCTGGGCCCCCTGGTCTGACAACACAACCTCCACATTCACTAACTGGATGCCTTCTCAGCCTGATAATGGAAATTCAGAGTACTGTGGACCAATGCATTTAATGTCAGGGGTATGGGCTGATGGCTCCTGTACCGACAGACATTATTTTTTCTGTTTCACAGGTGAGGTCCAGAATGCAAACAGTGTAAAATCCTGTCATCATGTAAAACACTAATGTTTGTGTTTTATATGTGGTTCATTTTTAGCAGTGACAAAGCAAACAGTGGTGAAAATGAAGCTTCAGTCAGAGGCAGACATGCACAGCACAGAGATCCAGCAGCAGGTTTCACAGCAGGTCAGCAGTTCAGTCACCAACACAAACTTGACACAAGTTCAAACTATGCTTCATGTTTTTCATCATCTGCACATTTTGTCCAGCTGTCAGGCCTCATGCTGTCAGAAGGACTGACAGACTTCAGGATTTGCTGGAGGAAAGTCCAGAGTTACCATGACGATCAGTCGAAGAAGCAGGATGTGGACAGTGACTGTAAAACTGAAGTCTGACTGGACTGAACCACTTCAACTGTGAAGTTAACATGCTGTGCTGAGCTGTCTCATCATTTACATCTTTCAATATTTCAGAGTGTAAAGTTCCACCAACAGCTCATTTGTTCAGCTGCAGTTGTAGTTTGGTAAAAACTCTTTAATCAGAGGTCCACTCACTAGTTTTCCTGATAGGCTCTAGTCTCTTGTTTTGTTTTGCAGTGTCTCTTTTTAAAGCTTTGACACTATCTTTCTGCTTCTGCTTTCACTGTTTGATAACCATAAAAATATCAGCCATAAATGGGACCATGAGAGCCTCAAACTTGTTCCTACTCAGGTATGGAAGCTCAAAGGTGTCCTAGAGTGAAACTGGAGAGCCTGAGATCTCTCGTAAAAATTCTCTTGAAAATGAACTCTGTATGTCTGCAAGAAGTACCTACAGTTTGTCATACTATGATTTTTAACCACAGGTTAACTGGGGCACCAATTCCAGCACAAGAAAAAAAAAAATAGGTAAGCATGTAGCATGTAGGTAAGCAGATTTGGGATTGGGCCAAATGCTACACCTGTAGGAAATAATCTGTAAACATTATATAAAAATGTATTACTGTACCTCAATGATAATCAATAAAATTAGAGCTTCTGCTGTTTTTTGTTTTGTTTTCAAAGTAAATGTTTTCATCTTATACTGTACTTCACATGACAGAAAAGCTTTTTTGCACTTTGAGAGGGAAAATGCACAATACTAATGTCCTTACTCACATACAGCTGTTCACATGTCCAGCTGTGAGGTGTTTGAGGGGCGATTCATTCAAAGACAAAATATATGCGAGAAATTCCTGATCTGTCCACAACCTCTCCAACAAGCAGGAAGGAGCAGGCAGAGACGATACAAACACATCTTTTTAAAAATCAACTTACCTCAAAATGTGTAAAGCATATAAACATCTACAGCAGGGGTGTCCAAACTTTTTTCACTGAGGGCCACATACAAAAAATATAGGAGGGGCTGGGCCACTAACTAGAAATTAGGTATATAACCTTAACTTTAGTGTATTAAAGTTAGAAAAATCAATTAAAAGTGGTCAATTATGTTATATTGTCGAATATAATCAAATACAAAACTGCCTTCATCACAGCTTTCCATAAATGGATCTTTATTGATTTATTCAGAAAAAGCTTTGGTAGCTCATTCTCAGAACAGCAGCCTCAGATTTCTTCTTAGACAGAAGATTTACAGCACAGAGAAAAAACAATAACGGGTAAATTTGAAGCTTGTTATATAAGTTAGGCTTAGCAACACACCTGTTAACGTCCGTTTGAAACGATTATCAACATTAACAGACTGAACTGGACTTAATAACAGGAGTGCATAATTTTAGTCAATTATTCTGGTGAGTATCAGCTGCGCTGGGTATGTAAATCGGGCCATCCAGCTGCGGTGCTGATCGCCACTCGTGGCAAAAATCCGGACAAATGTCACAAGGAGCAGATCTGCATCAGATGACATCAGCTGACTTTGCGTGTGCGTGCGCTGTGCACAGCGGTGTGTACTCTGTGTGTTAACAAGAAAAACGCATATAAGAAAGTGGTGCGCAAAAGCAGGGTAGTGACAGAATTGATGCGCATTATTGATATTTGAAGCATGTGTACCTGCACATTAACACGCGGATACTATTTTTTACTCACCTAAAGTGCTCGTGCTCTCGTCCACTCCCCGCAAAAAATTAGCAGCTGTGCGGCGTCTGTGGCATCGGTGCTCTCATCGCATGCGATGGAGTAAAAATCTGGATTTCTGGACATGCTGACGTTGTTGAAGTCCTGCACTTTTTCCGGTCACATTATTTCGGTGACTTTAACAAGGCCGTGTTTTATGAGGTCTCCATCTGAAAAAGGCTTGCCATGTCTCGCGATGACTTGGGCGACCTCATAGCTGCTATTGGAGCCTTTTGCTGGACACGAAACAAATACTGCTGCTGACCCCGCAGGAGAGCTACCCTTTGCTTTAATTTCTGCTGTCGCTCAGCACCAGTGTAGGATGCATAGGCCTGATGTTTGGTTTCATAATGACGTCGTACATTATACTCGTTCATAACTGCCACAGTTTCAGTGCAGATCAAACAGACACACTTCCCTTTGAATTCTTTGACTTTCACTCTCCCACCGTGTCTGAAATTTTCTGCATTCACTTTCTACCTTTCGCTTCTTTGGTTCTGCCATGTTTAGTAACTTGGGGGTAAATTTCTTCTGTGATTGTCCTTTTTGGTGGAGCAACTGCCTTGATCAACAGTGGCTTCCCCTGGTGTTAAAACTAAGAAGTGCAATACACTCAAGCAAAAGTTGAAGTGCGGGCCATTTTCTACATACTCTATTCTATTTATAAAATTACTTGCGGGCCAATTAAAAATGGACCGCGGGCCGCAGTTTGGACACCCCTGATCTACAGCAATATTAATAAGCAACAAACACAGCAGTACCATCAATACAAAATGTGTGAATCTTACTCTGAACCTGAGACAACTTTGTGCGTTAAGACCAACTCTTTACCTACTTTATTACGCCTCCCGGCATGCATTGCCAGTGCGTGACACGTAATTGCACAATTGAACAATAAACACATACAACAAATGTACCAGGGACAATTATGAATACACCACATCTCCCCTTTTAAACAAAAAAGAATATTTCTTTTCTCCGGACAGAACTTTTGACTGGACCTTTTGACTTTTTTTTTTTTTTTAAAGCCATACAGAAACATCTGGCAAACAAACTGCATTACATTTTTAACCTTTTGTTTTTATTTCCTTTTTTCCTTTTCTCTCTTTTTTTTGGGACAACTCTTTTGATTTGTTTTATTGTGCTCTACAAAACCACACAGTTATATAACAACTTTTTTCTCTCTCACAGATCTAACTTTTTAGGTTTAACTATTGCCCTCCCTGACTTGGTTCTGACAACATCAGTGTTAACAGGTGTAGCAGGGATTACACTGGGTGTTTGTGGTTTCTGCAACACAGGCACATGGTGAACATACCGGAATCAAATGCATGCGATTACGCCTCACAGTCCCTTTGTGGTAGCTCCACTGTGTTTCCTCAGGATGTAGAGTGATTTTGGATAACAGTGCCTGGAGTTTTGACATCAGGCTGCATAAAGGTTTTGCGCGGTGGTGCCTGTTAAAGTTTGCCGTGTTTGTCATCATCTTCTTCCTTCCCTTTTGAGTGAGCAGTGCGCCAGCAGTGTAGGCTCCAGCTGCGATGGAAGTATCGGCAGTGTGGTTCGCAGACGTCTGCCCATTAAAAGCTCTGCGGGGCTGTATCCAGAATGCAGTGGTGTAGCTCTATAGACAAGAAGAGCTAGATAAGGATCAGCTGCTTTTTTCAGAAGATTTTTTACAGTCTGTACAGCATGCTCTGCTTCTCTGTTACTTTGCGGAAACTTGGGACTGCTTGTGATGTGCTTAAAGCCGTACGCTGCTGCGAAGTCTGTAAAGGTTTGACCTGAATACTGTGGCCCATTATCAGACATGAGGACCTCTGGGATGCCATGACGGGCAAAGAAAGATTTCAGGTGAGTAATGACATCGTTTGATTTTGTTCTGTTTAACAAAGCAATCTCAACATATCTAAAGTGATAGTCAACAGCGAGAAGGTAAGTTTTTCCCCCAGCTCGAAAAGGTCTGTGCCGACCCTCTGCCATGGGCGGGCATGGTACTCTGTTGGCATGAGTGGCTCACTGTGATTGTGTCTTTCTTGAATGCACGTTCTACATTTGAGCATCATCTCAGATTTGTTGACTCAGCCCGGGCCACCACACTGTTTGGCGTGCACGAGCTTTACATTTAACAACACCTTGATGTCCTTCGTGTAGTTTTTCCAGCAACTCATTTCTCATTGCTGATGGAATGACAAGCTGTGTATCTTTAGAAAAAGGTTGTCTTCAACAGTGATCGTGGCTCCGTCAGGCCTGTAATTTCACAGTAAAGGCTCTTGTTTTGCATGTTCTGGTCAATCTTGGGTGCACATGTCGATGACACGAGCACTGTCGCTTTTCAGTTGTTCCTTCAGTGTTTGCATGTACAGTTAAGCCCAAAATTATTCATACCCTATGCAAAAATTGCTAATTCCATATTTTTGTCTATGAAAAGAAGGACTGAGAAAACTTTGGTTTCAATCCATTTTATTTATGGCAGATTACAAACCAATACACCAAATCTGGTTTCTTTGCTGTTGACTTAAAGGTTACTTAATCAACATTTTAGGTTTTTATGCATGTCCATAATTATTCATACCCCATGATTAATAGTCAATTGCATAGCCTTTGTTTGCAATGACAGCTTGCAAACGCTTTCGGTAGTTGCTGATCAGGTTTCTATACTGATGTGTTCCAGTGTTGGTTTTGTTCCTTGCCTCAATATTTTGAATCGGGACACAGGTCATAACCCTGATCCAAGAATCTAAGAGAAAAGTTTGTCTTGCAAACATACCAACACATAAGAGTCTAAAGCATTTAAATCATTTCATTACTCAAAGTAAATTTCTCAGTCATCATATTGATTAGACTGATTCTGATTTGTTGATTTAATTATATTTGGATTAAAATTATGCCAATTAACTATTAGCAGAATCATATATAGATATACTCTGTTTTACCGTCACTTTAACCATAAAATGCTGGATGTTAATTCCACTTTAGGACAGAGCTGAGCCAGGTGATCTCAGTCTCTTTGACATTAACAAAATTACATCAACTTCAAAGACAGTTTCACTAGTGCTAGTTAACTGCAGGTAACAGAGACAAGCATGGCAAAAACAGCAGTGTTTACTGACAGAAGGATTCATGACACACTCAATAACTTATGTCAGTATGACTGTTGTCTGAAAGAAGTGAGCTTCACTGACTTATCGACTGATATTGGACTGCAAAGTTTAACAGCCTCTTCCGGAGTAAATAAAGTTAGATGTTTCTCACCTGGAACAGCTGAGGTAAACCATGACTAAGTGTTGATATTATTCAAATACATTAAATGTGGTGTATACAAAAATTGTATTTGTACATGAACAGTAGCAGAAACACACTGGCTGCAACCATTATGGAATATGTCATAAATGGCACAGGCAACAGTGGGAGTGACAGACACACAACTGGGGAACAAGAGAATAAACACAGAGGCTATACTATAGATATATACTATATACTATACTATAGAGACTAAACTCTCAGGGCATGGAACAGCAGGGAGGCAAGATAACGGAAACCTAAACAACACAACCTGAGAGACGAGAGAGGGCGAGAGCCCAACACACAGAGACCTGACTAGGGGAACAGACAGATAAACATGAAGACAACACTGACCTCACAGGAGGGGACACACAGAGGCAAGACCCAGACAAACAGGATATTGAGACGAGACTTGGCATGAACGGGACCAGACACCAGACAACACACAAAAGAAATACAGATAACTAAACTAGGAGCAAGTTACACAGAGAAAACCGTAAAGAATAAACAATATTCTAAATCATAAACACAAAAACACTGAGTCAGTAACGCAGGTACTCTAACAGGATACTGTCTAAATGTTTTTGATAGCTGACTAACATGTGTTTGTCCAATTTGAGCCACTGTAGCTAGAATCCTGCATCGGGATTGGAAAGGATGAGAAAGCAGAACTTCACTTTACTGCAATCTACTGAGATCTAGCAGTGAACATTTTACATAATGTAACTTCAATAATAAGTCACACTGTCGAAGCACTCAGTGTTTGTGCATGCCACTGTAACATCATACTACATACAATACTGTTACATCCTGTGAGGCTGTGGGAGTGTGTGGGTGGGGTGTTTGCCTGTTCTCCCCGCCTCCTCCCCTCTTGCCACGCCTACCCCCTCTGTCTCTCTCACTCTCCTCTCTCCCCAGGACACAGCTGCTCTTGATTAGCCTCGTTTCCCACCTGACTCCAGTCAGCAATCACCTCGGAGGTTATTTAAGCTGGGGATGAGCTGTGAGTAGGGTGGTTTTTTCACTTGGTGGCTCTACATGGTTTTGTGCTAGGTTTTTGGACAGACAGCCTCCCTCTGAATAGTGAGTAGACGGGCTTGTGGGCCCTGAGCGTGTCTCTTCTTCGTGGTGAGGAGTTAAGTAGGAAGTGTGGGAAGTGCCTTCCTTCTTGTTTAGTAGTTTTCTTGTCTTTTGTTGCTGCGAGTGTTTCTGTTGTTTCTTTGACATTATTGGTAAAACGGCGTTGCCGGCTCTTTAAGTTAATGTTGTTTGTAACAGAACTATATTATTTGTAATAAAACTATATTATTATTGAACAACTCTGTGTGTTTTCCTTTTCATTCTGTTTCCGGACCCATTTGTTACTGGTCCCCTCACTCGCACGCCTAGACCCCTTCGGGGGGAACGTAACAATGTGGGGGCTCGTCCGGGATATGAATGGAAGGAATAGTAGTTGAGTTTTAGTGAGTTGTTTGCCGGTGGCCTGTTTAGTTGCATGATGTCTGCTGTGCTCTCTCTCCAGTTAGCACAGGGGAGTGTCTAGCTGAGCGTAAGCTCCTCCTTCAGGCACTCATTTTTTATTTTGCCTTTTTTATTTTCGGAATAATCCCGGGTGGGGATTAGTCCCCCATCGGGGGTAGGCTTGTCTGTGCTTTGTGTACTTGATGCTTAGCCTTTAAAGTTGCCTCGAGCCTGGTACACTCCAGAAGCTAAGCAGGCTAAGATTTTAGTAGGTAGGTCTGGGGAGAGGGTCGGTGGTATTTTTATTTGTTGGTTAACCTGTGGCCACACATATTTCCCACCTGTTTTTCATTTGTGTATTGGAGGTGGTGCTTCTTTGTTGTTATTGTTAGCCTCAGGTAGTTTTTGTTTTGGATCTAATGGCTACCTTTGATATTGCCGTGTTTAAGGAAAACCCTTCGCTTGTCCAGCTGGACGCATGTAGGAAGAGGGATTTGAATGAGGTGGCATCATTGTATAGCATTTCTGTCTCCACGGCTTTGCGAAAGGCTGAGCTGAAAGCTGCTCTTGTGTCTGGCTTGGTGGAGAAAGGGATAGTGGCCTTGCCAGTGTCTGCCAGTCCACTTGAGCATGGTGTAGCAACTCAGCCTGTTCCGCAGGTGCCAGCTCAAGCTGTAGGTCCATCGGTGTCTACACCTGTTGCTCAGGGGCTGCCTGAGGACCCACCCATGACATTGCCTCGCTTCGAACCCCTCTCCGTTGAATCAAGTGTAGGCTCGAAGCAGGATGCTAAGCTCCGTGTACGCCTGGCTCGTCTCCAGTTGGAAAAGGAGGAACGTGAGAGGGAGTTCCAGTTAAGGAAGGAGTTGGAGCTTAGGCGTTTAGACGCAGAGCTTGCCAGAGCCAGGGAGGTGGAACTGAAAAAGGTGGAGGTGGAGGCGGAGACAGCTGTTAAGTTGCGGCAGCTGGAACTCCAGCAGGCTTCCCTTCCTCCGACTGCCTCCATTCGCCAGGCAGACACACCGTTTGATGTAGGGAAAAACAGTCGTCTGGTTCCGGTGTTCCGTGATACTGAGGTTGACAGCTACTTCGAATCGTTTGAACGGGTAGCCACAGCTTTGCGCTGGCCACGGGATTCGTGGGCCATTTTGCTCCAATGTAAGCTGGCAGGTAAGGCTCAGGAAGTTTGTTCCTCGCTGTCAGCTGAGGACAGCCTGGACTATGATAAGCTGAAAAGTGCTATCCTGCTGGCTTATGAGCTGGTCCCAGAAGCCTATAGGCAGCGTTTCCGGGGGTTGAAAAGGGGACAGGGCCAGTCTTATCTTGATTTTGCCAGGGAAAAAGGTGTTCTCTTCGATCGGTGGTGTGCAGCCTGCAAAGCCACTGACCTGGCTTCGATCCGGGAACTAATGCTCATAGAGGAATTTAAGAACTGCATTGCCGAGCACATTGCAGTATATATTAATGAACAAAAGGTTTCCTCACTACAGCAGGCGGCGACATTGGCTGATGAGTTCGCGCTCGTCCACAAAACCAGTGTCAGCAGGTATGACAGACGCGATGCCCCAGTGAAGGCTAGCGAGGTGCCAGTTGCTCAGCACCCGAGGAGTGAGGTACCGGTGTCTCGTCCCAAGGCAGACCGGAAGTGTTTTTTCTGTTTTAAGTCTGGCCATTTGATCGCAGATTGTGAAGCTTATAAACGGAAACAATCAGTCTCAACTCCACGTAAACCAAAAGGGGTGGGGCTGATTAAAACCATGCCTCCTGTCAGTAGGCCCCCCTCCCCTGAGACCCCGGATGAGTGTTTTAAGCCCTTCGTTTTTAAGGGGACAGTTTCGCTGTCTGGTAAGCCCGAGGACAAGCGTGAAGTGACCATCCTGCGTGATACTGGTGGCTCACAGTCCCTCATGCTAGCCAGTGTGCTTGAATTTGATGAGAAGTCTGACTGTGACGCTAGCGTCATTGTGAGAGGTGTTGGGATGAGTTTTGTGTCTGCTCCCCTCCATCGTATTTGGGTACAGAGTGAGCTAGCGAGTGGTTTCTTTTCAGTGGGTGTGCGGCCTTCTTTCCCGATCAATGGGGTGGATTTTATAATGGGAAATGATATCGCGGGTGGGAGAGTTTATCCTACCCCTGAGGTGACCAACAACCCTGTTATAGAGCCTGTGTTCGATGCCCTCAGCCAGCAGCACCCGGATGTGTTCCCGGTGAGCGTTCTGACACGTTCACGTGCCCAGCAACAAGGTGGGGGGGTTGATTTGTCAGAATCAGTGATTGGCTCTATTCTAGAGAAGGATGTGATGCCCTGTACTGATGAGGGAGATAATGGAGCCTTAGAGTCGGCTCAAAGTGTGGTTGAGCCAGCTCCTGAGTCTGGAGCTCCTTTTCTGCTTACCCGGGAAGCACTTGTGAAGGCTCAGAAAGAAGACCCTTCATTAGTTAAGTGTTTTACCACTGCAGCTCAGGATAAGGGTGGTGAGGGGAGCAAGAAGCAGACATTTTTTGTTTGGGAAGGTTTATTGATGCGCAAGTGGACCCCAAGACCTGGAGAAGACTGGAGTACAGTGCAGCAGATAGTGGTTCCGACAAGTCTGCAGCGGCATGTGCTACAGTTAGCACATGATCATGCATGGTCAGGTCATTTGGGTGTCACTAAAACATATGACCGTATACTGCAGCATTTCTTTTGGCCGGCAATGAAAGCAGATGTAGTGCAGTTTTGTAACACCTGTCACACTTGCCAGCTTGTGGGTAAACCAAACCAGACGGTGCCCCCCGCCCCTCTACGTCCTATCCCTGTTGTCGGTGAACCATTTGAGCATATCCTGGTAGACTGTGTTGGCCCCTTACCAAAGACGCGGGCCGGGAATCAATTCCTGTTAACCATAATGTGTGTGTCCACTCGATTCCCCGAGGCAATTCCACTGCGGAGAATCACAACAGCAAGCATTACCAAAGCACTAGTCAAATTCTTTACCACCTTTGGCCTCCCGAAAACGGTGCAGACAGATCAGGGCACCAATTTCATGTCCAGGGATTTTAAACGGACTTTACAGTCCTTTGGAGTTTCTCATTCTGTGTCTAGTGCTTATCACCCAGAGTCACAAGGTGCACTTGAGCGGTGGCATCAAACTCTCAAGGCAATGTTAAGTAAGTATTGCCATGACACAGGAAAAAGCTGGGATGAGGGGGTCCCTTTTGTATTGTTCGCTATACGTGATGCGAAGCAGGAGTCTTTGGGGTTCAGCCCAGCTACCCTGGTGTTTGGACATGATGTGCGAGGTCCCCTAAAGGTGTTGAAGGAGAGTTTTCTCAGCGGTTGTGTGCCTAAAACTAACGTGGTGGAGTTTGTAAAAACCTGCAAGGACAGGTGGCAACGGGCTGCTTTGTTAGCTAAGGAGGCTCTCTGTGTATCCCAGGCAAACATGAAAAGACGATTTGATCAAAAAGCAGTGGAAAGACAGTTTCAGCCTGGGGACAAAGTTCTTGTGTTGTTGCCCGTGCCTAATTCTGCCCTTATGGCTCGTTTCTCAGGCCCTTATGTGATAGTGAAAAAAGTGTCTGACACCAACTATATTCTCAACACCCCAGAACGCAGGAGGAAAACTCGCCTATGCCATGTCAACATGCTGAAACCATACCATACCAGAGACACCAACATGACAGAACCATCAGACACCGCTGGGATGGCTGTCCCCAGTCCAGTCCCTGTTACCCTGCTAAGTGTAGAAGTTATGGGTGATGATGATCTGGGTACCCTTTCTGAGGGACAGCAATGTGGGCGGTTGTCAAATTCTGTTTTTTTAGCTAAGGCCGAGACCCACCTGTCCCATCTTCCTCCGTCCCAGTGTAAGGATGTACTTGGCTTGTTGCACTCCTATCCGTCTCTCTTTAGTGACGTACCCTCCCGTACCAATGTTTGTGAGCATGACATTGATGTTGGTGACGCAGCCCCAATCAAGCAGCATGCATACCGCTGCCCCATCGCCAAACGTGAGGTGATGAAAAAGGAAGTCGAGTACTTAGTAGAAAACTGCTTGGCACGACCTAGTTGTAGCCCCTGGAGCTCCCCATGTCTACTGACGCCTAAGTCTGATGGCACACCCCGTTTCTGCACAGATTATCGGAAAGTAAATGCTGTAACGGTCTCTGACTCGTTTCCGCTTCCTCGTATGGAAGACTGCATCGACAGCATAGGCCCTGCCAAATTCATCACCAAACTCGATCTCCTTAAAGGCTACTGGCAGGTGCCTCTCACTTCCAGAGCCTCAGATATTTCTGCATTTGTCACCCCTGACCACTTCATGCAATACACAGTAATGGCCTTTGGCATGAAAAATGCCCCAGCTACCTTTCAGCGTTTGATGCAGTTGGTGTTGGGAGATGTGCCCCGGTGCAATGTGTATCTAGATGATGTAGTGCTATACACAGACACATGGGCAGATCATATGTCCCTCCTGAGGACAGTGTTTCAGCGGCTAGCCGAGGCCTCGTTGACCCTCAATCTCGCTAAGTGTGAGTTTGGTAAGGCAACAGTCACTTACCTAGGTAAGCAGGTGGGGTTTGGACAGGTCCGCCCGGTGGAGGCGAAGATTACTGCAATCCTGGACTACCCGAGTCCAACCACCAGACGGGAACTAAGGCGGTTCCTAGGTATGACTGGATATTACCGGTGTTTCTGTAAAAACTTTTCTGTGGTCGTGACTCCACTAACCAAACTGTGTAGCCCAAAGGTGCCTTTTGAATGGTCAGCTGAGTGCCAGCATGCCTTTGAGTCGGCAAAATCCCTCTTGTGCAGCACCCCTGTCTTAGCGGCTCCTAACTTCTCTCGACCCTTTAAGCTAGAGGTCAACGCCAGTGCTACCGGAGCCGGGGCAGTTCTACTGCAGGATGATGAGGAGGGTGTGTGCCATCCGGTCTGTTACTTCTCTGCGAAGTTCAAACACCATCAGCTGAACTACTCTACCATAGAGAAGGAAGCCTTAGCTCTGCTTCTAGCTCTGCAGCATTTCACAGTGTATGTGGGCTCCAGTGCTTCCCCAGTGACCGTGTTCACAGATCACAATCCCCTCGTTTTTCTGAACCGGATGTACAACCACAACCAGCGACTGATGCGCTGGGCACTCCTGGCCCAGGATTATAATCTGGTGATCAAACACAAAAAAGGTACTGACAATATAGTGGCTGATGCACTCTCACGCAGCTCACAATAAGATGTTGTTGTTTTTGCGGTAGAGCTTTGATGTAAGGGGGGGGGAATGTTACATCCTGTGAGGCTGTGGGAGTGTGTGGGTGGGGTGTTTGCCTGTTCTCCCCGCCTCCTCCCCTCTTGCCACGCCTACCCCCTCTGTCTCTCTCACTCTCCTCTCTCCCCAGGACACAGCTGCTCTTGATTAGCCTCGTTTCCCACCTGACTCCAGTCAGCAATCACCTCGGAGGTTATTTAAGCTGGGGATGAGCTGTGAGTAGGGTGGTTTTTTCACTTGGTGGCTCTACATGGTTTTGTGCTAGGTTTTTGGACAGACAGCCTCCCTCTGAATAGTGAGTAGACGGGCTTGTGGGCCCTGAGCGTGTCTCTTCTTCGTGGTGAGGAGTTAAGTAGGAAGTGTGGGAAGTGCCTTCCTTCTTGTTTAGTAGTTTTCTTGTCTTTTGTTGCTGCGAGTGTTTCTGTTGTTTCTTTGACATTATTGGTAAAACGGCGTTGCCGGCTCTTTAAGTTAATGTTGTTTGTAACAGAACTATATTATTTGTAATAAAACTATATTATTATTGAACAACTCTGTGTGTTTTCCTTTTCATTCTGTTTCCGGACCCATTTGTTACTGGTCCCCTCACTCGCACGCCTAGACCCCTTCGGGAGGAACGTAACAAATACTAAAATATATTATTATTAGTACTATTATAATAGTTATTTTTAGATGTTCTGTTTCCAAACAGGTCTAAGTTTGCTAGTGGATGAACAGTGTCTGGCTCCCTATGTTGAAAGTTGCATAAAAGAGAATCATACACGTCATATGTGACAGACAACATCTGATAGTTAATGGATTACAGGGATCTACAGGGGTTATGGCGTAGCCATTGCCATAGTCTGATAATGTAACTGTGTCCAGTTTACTGACAATGCTAATACAGTGGTAATCTTCTAATGTAGACAATACCACATATAATACTCTGCAACCAGTCCCTCCACTTTAAAAATGACATTTTGTTAAGCCACTAACAGCTTGTTACCAGCACCTATGTCAGGGATGTCCAACTCCAGGCCTCAAGGCCCTGTGTCCTGCAGGCTTTAGATTTCACCCTGGGTCAACGCACCTAACTCAAATAATTAGTTCATTATCAGGCCACTGGAGAACTTCAAGGCATGTTGAGGAGGTCATTTATCCATTTAAATCAGTGTTGGATCAAGGACACATCTAAAACCTGCAGGACACCAGCCCTCGAGGCCTGGATTTGGACACCCCCGACCTATGGTGTCTGTTCCTAGAACTTGTACAAGCTTAGTTTAATAGGAAACAAATGGAAATAACTTGATTTTCTTAATGATTTGCATTATGATGAGACAGAGTCACCTTTTGGTCACCTTCACATGTTTCTTTAAGCCCCGAGGCCTATCATTTGTTTTTCAAGGAAACATTGGTAGGGTCACATGACCATTGTTGGTCAACTGATTGTTGGTCAGTTGATTGTTGGTTAATATCTATTACATTGTACATTCCTGCAGAAAGAACAGAAGCAACATTAAAAAGATAAAATAAAATCCACTGTCCTCAGGCCCAGAAAGGTTAGCACGTTGTTAAAGCAGGCCATAGAAAAGGCATCATACGTTTTGTAAACTTGTATTTGTGTTTCAAATAGGGACACCCAAATTCTGCAGAAAGCTCACTCCCTTCAGGTGTCCTAATTTGACAGTAAAATATGTGTGAAGAACAAAGAAAAAACTCTTTGAACGTCAGCTTTAATCAGCAGATGAAAAGATATGTTGTCAGGTAAGTCATCATTAATTTATTACTCTGATTTAAACATTTTGAAATACACACGTTTTGGGTGTCCAATTGTGTCAAGACTAAAGATCTATAAATGATAGATTTTAAATATTCAAACAGTATTGCATATAATTAATTTAGACATGTGTGCCAAACTTGATACTAAGAAACCTGTTATAAGGACAACTTGTTTTACTGGAGCTAATGAATGTTAAAATCTGTGATAATAATTTTGCTACAATAATAATCATTTGACTATATCTGTTATACAGATGCCAAGAATGGAAGAAACATGTTTACTGCTCATCCTGCTGCTCTCAGGTCTGTGATATTAATATCTTAAAAATTTGAAATATAACCCATGATCATAATGAGATAAAGGGATGTTATTTGGGTAATCAGATTACATGTTATTTTTTTAATAAGATATTTATTAACACATTTAACACAAGGACAGAGAAAATCTGCATTTTCTGATACCACAACACCTACATTCATTTTTAATGTAAGTTCTTTATTTTTTCACATTTAGATTTTTGATGTATTGAAAATTTGGGGGTTTATTTTTGTAATATCAAATTGAACATAATTCATGTTTTGGCTGCTTCATTAGGGATCAATATGTTTCTCCTTCTAGTTGTTTTTCCTCCTCATTCTAATTATTACTGATATTAACCACATCCTGATGTATTGCTAGTCCGGTCCCAAGGCCAGATTAAGGAGGAGAGTTTTATCACAAAGATGCCCAAATAGACTGGTTCTTACAGTGGTATAAAAGAAGTGTTTGTCCCCTTCATGATTTTCTTTTTTATGTTTGTCACAATTAAATGTTTCATATCAAACTAATTAAAAGTTTAGACAAAGATAGCACAAGTAAACACAAAATACAGTTTCTAAATGAAGGTCTTTATTATTAAGGAGGAAATAACCCTGTGTGAAAAAATAATGGAACATGAACAACAAAGTAATTAAGATCTCTCAGGGCTCTAGACTAACTTTTTGTCACAGTTGCACTGGTGCATATAACTTCTTTTCTTAGGTGCACCAGCACAAACGTTAGGCGCACCCAAATTTTTCAACCGCATCGCTTAACACCACAGTTTTACATGCGCACTTCGTTGAGGGGAAAATTGCTGTCCATACAGACAATATTGATTTGTAAATGATTAATGTTGAAAGATTTTATGTTTTATGTGTTTTTATTCGTTGTTTTATTATCTTTCATTAAGAAGCATATCATGAAGTGTTCATATATTTCACAAGGTTTCTGTTGTGCAAGCTGACATTTAACTCTACAACACAAATAAGTTAGACAGGAAACAGATGCAGCACCCAAACCACAAGAGTTGAAAAGTGCACCACGTTTCCTAGAAGAAGCAGCCAGACACACATGTGACACACACACACCCACACACACAACCGTTGGTTTAGAGGAACTTGTAAAAGAGGAAATGTGATGTGCTTGCATACGTGATGTAACCTATAAAAAGAACTGTTGCCTGCACTCAGAGTGTGGGTCTCACCAGAGTCCTCACCCGTGCGCGGGGTCTCGCCAGAGGCCTCACGCATGCACGTTGCTGTTATTATATTCTAACTGTCTGAGTGTCTTTATTCAACCTGAAGAATGTCTTAGTAAGAATAAACTCTTGACAATTAACTAACAATCTTGTCAACACAAAGTTCTTTATTTGGAGCACAGTTCTACAAGATCACCGCCCCATCTCGGTCTCTTAGATCTTCTTCTTCCCTTTCTCTCTCTGTCCCCTCTCTCTGTCTTGTCACTATGGGGAGCAGGGCTTTCAGCTGCTCTGCTCCTCGACTCTGGAACTCCTGATTTAAGAAATATCTCTTCCTTCTCTCGCTTTAAGTCCCAACTCAAAACTCACTTGTTCAAAATAGCTTATCCCACATAACCTCTCCACTCTGCTATTTTAAATTTCTTTTATGTCTTATCTGCTTGCTTTTATGTTGCTTTTATTATTCTACCTTGTACAGTGTTCTTGAGTGTTCTGAAAGGCGCTTTCAAATAAAATGTATTATTATTATTATTATTATTATTATTATTATTAAGAAAGAGAAGTTATTGAAAAAGTGCTTGTGCGTTGGCACTCTTTGGCAATATTGTAGACAATGTTAAACCTAATCATCATCTGGGCCTCCTCTGATGACCTGTTTGCTGCTGCCTGCCGCTGAAAGGGGACACTTGGGCAGTGCATTTATCACAGCATATAATGTGTTTTCTGGATACACTGTGCTTTTTCAACGTTCAGAGGTTGATGGCTCCATGTCAGAGCACTGGCTGATTCGATTCAATTCAATTTTGCCTCAAACAGTCAGAATTATTATAATTCTGATCATTTATCAGTACTGATACACGTGAGACTTCATCAGAGGTGTGAGCATCACAGCAGATGCCTTTGTGTCAAAGTACCTTAGGATAAAACACAGAAAAACATGAAGGAGATTTTCCTGGCCTGGCTTTCTATAGCAGATGACCTTAAAAATATTCTGCAGTAGATCAAAAACTGAAAAAAGTGGGGTAGAGCAGGTCAGCCACTAACCAAAAGGCCAGTAGTTCGATCCCAATCTTCTCCAGTCTGCATGCCAAGTATCCTTGCTTTCCGGTGCATCCTTCGGAGTGTGAATGTGTATGACTGTTAGAGTTTACAAGAAGCGATTGGGTGGATGTATAAAGGTCTGAGCTTTCAGTGCTCAGACAGAGCAGAACAGCGCTATGTAAGAACCAGTCCATTTACAAAAAAGATGTAAACACAAAGTGCAGACCCGCCGACGGATCAGAATCAGTGAGCTGTTGGCTTTCGGCCCCGACAGCGTGTACAAAATAAAGGTTTATTTTGTGACCCAGAAAGAGTAATATTTCAAACTCCGCCACTGCCTCATTTGAGTTTTGGATGAAATTGATTCTAGGATATTGTATTTCGTCATTTCAAGCTGATTGGAGACCAAAACAGCCAATCAGATTTTTTTGCATCCAAGTCTGTGATTGACTGGTTTTGTGGCACAAATATAGCGGTGTACAGAAAGAGTTGAGCGCGCACGGGCAGAAATATTGAGAGCGCGTGCAAATGCAAAAACTGAGCGAGAGGGGCTGCTATTGTTTGCGTGTGTGTGTGTGTGTGTGTGTGTGTAATAGCAAACACTGAAATACATTTTTTGCACGCAGCAATGAATTTTGTTCACTCAAAATTAGCTTTTCTTCACTCAAAATAAATTTTCTCCTCAAAATGCAACACTTGCACCTGCAAATTTTTTTTTACGTGCGCTGAGAATAGTGGCACAAAAATAATTTATTATATACATTTATTTATTTTTAAATAAAATTAATACATAATAAGGAAAGGGAGAAAGAAAGAATAAAAGAAAAAGAGGGAGAGAAAGAAAACCAGAGGGGAGAAGAGATAGTGAGAAAGGGGAGTACAGAAAAATCACCTGGATCACCTGTTGAGAGAAGAAAAAACAGAAGAGAAAACAAACAAAAAGAGCTCAACATAATAAACACAACACCATCACAATAAACTAGCTAACAGTAGATAGTACATACTAAATATTAAATGTTATTGTGCAGCACGCAAGGTCGACAGTGCACATTGTGCTTTGAGGCAGGAGCCAAGAAAGGTGTAGCTTGTGTCTGTGAACACCTGTGTGGATCAGGACGCTTGTATTCAAAAGGTTTCTCCATGTAATGATCTGTTAGAGAGTGTGGGGAGCCAAAGCCCCATCCCCAGGGCATGAAGCAGGTATGGAGCAGATCCAGGCCCCAGAATACGAGGACCCAAGGAGGACCATCAGAGGGGCAACCGTGCCACCCTCCTGGGAAGAGTTGAGGAGAGCCCCAGACGAGGGGTCACACAGCAGCCACGGAGCAGAAGCCAGAGGGGGTTACACTGGTGTGCCCACCGGCTCTGCCGGCAACCAGCTGTGCCAGAGAGGACCGAGCCCCAGGCCCAGAGGCCATAGGCCCGAGGGCCCCCCAACTCCTGGAAGGGGCCCAACTGGGCCACAGGCGCCAGGCCCTGTGAAGCAGTCACCAGGAGTGAGTCGGTACATACATGAGCGCCCAGGCCGAGACACCAAGAACCACCAACGCACCGACATCTGAGGGCATCAGCCACCAGCAGGGAGTGTGGTGAGGGGAGATAGGCCTCCATACCTTGGAGGTGGAGTCCAAGACCCAACCTGAAATATAGACACAGATGTACAGGCACACACAAACACAAACGTGCATTCCCATCCCCATACACACATAAACAATTACTCGACACTCATCCGACATGGAGACAGACACAAATGGACACTGTACACACAATCACACTCCCCAAACATACTTTATATCCCAGGTCCAGATACCCTCGCCCCCAGAAGGGCAAACTGTCCCGGCATCTACAGTAGCCAGGAGGCTCCGCATCTCAGACCTCAATCGGATGTCCAACTCCTCCTCCCAGCCCCGACGGTCAAATCAAATCAAATCAAATCAAATCAAATCAAATCAAATCAAATCACTTTTATTGTCACGTCACATGTGCAGGTACACTGGTACAGTACATGCGAGTGAAATTCTTGTGTGCGAGCTTCACAAGCAACAGAGTTGTGCAAAAATACAACAACATAAAACAAGCAAACTATAAGAATGGCTGAACAGAGAACGGGTGTGAATGAAGACCCCAAACCTCCCTCCACCCGCTCATATGTAGTGTTGCTGTGTGGCGTTCTAAAGTGCATTTAAAAAACACAGGAGGGCATGGTGGATCCTGCCAGAGAGCAGCACGCCCCTCCCGAAAACCCTCAGTGTCTACATGCTTTTAAAATTGAGGGTAGGGCACCGGCGCCAGAGGTGGGTTTGAATACACATACTATCCTCTGGACGCTGTATAACGTGCCCACCCCCAAGGCCCTATATGTATGTGTTATGAGAGTGTGAGTAATGTGGATGTCTAAGGTGCGGAATAAAATTGAGGTACAGGCGGCACCCTGGTGACACACCTGCACCCCAAGCCCCGCATGTTTGGGTAGGTGTGGTGGAGCGGGAAGAGGGAGGCAGCTGGGGATAAGGAGGGAAGAAAGGGACCAGGGTCCAGCTCACCCGCTGACCCCAGTAGGCACCACCATTCCCTTGAGGCCACTGAGGCCAGGGGGCCCAGGCCCATACGGACCAGGGCCCAGGGGAACAGCCAAGCCCCACACAACCCTTGGCAGCTCCACCTGACCCCACCACAGAGGGGAGAAAAAAAAGTGGCTATATTTTTACAGAAAATATTAAAAAAAAGAAATATAGTGTCATTGTTGACAGTGTCCTAAAGTTACAATAAAATAGGGTGACCATATTTTGATTTCCAAAGAAAGACGACACTTGGCTCAGTCATGAAGAACTTTAATAATACTGTTTGCTTAAAGAAAATTTTAACATATTTAAACGATGGCCTCATCTGTTTAAGAAAAATTACCAGTACCGGGACGGTACAAGGGTAATTTCTTTTGCAGTTCGTCTGAAAAGCTGCAGTTGCGCTTTGGCATTGTAACAACCCTTATTGTGTTATAGCACCACAAGGGGGGGGGGGGTGCCCTACTATTGTAGTAGTTGGGGGAGTCTCCTGGTGAGTGTGTGAGTATAGCTGCACTCATTACATGCAGCTCATGTTCTGTTCTCAGGAGACACCTCACCATTGTAATGGCCTGGCGCCGGCGACAACCGATCCCCGCACATGTATGTACAGACAGAGTAGAGCCGTGGAGACCTGGCTTGTATGGTCTTATGTTGCTGACAACGAATAAAGGTCTGTTGTTTAATTTAACTGACTGGCTTCGAGTTATCCGGCTAACCTCCACACCACATGCTCGCTGGACCTGCTAGCCGCTCCTCCCTAGCCAGACTGCTGTTACAGCATCTTTGGAACATCACCAGGTGTGCTGCTGCACGCGCCTGGTGATGTCTGTGAGCGCAGAACAACAACTCACAAAGCAGGACCTTGGGGAATGACATCACACATATGGGTCCTCTGTAGGAAAACCCGGACATTTTCATCAATCTCGAAAATCCCCCCGGACAGAACATGAAAAGTGGGAAAAGAACGAGAGAGAACAACCCACCACCTGAGGTCCCAGGGCCACTGGCACGTCCTATTCTGTTCACTGGAATAAAAACACAGAAGAAGTTAAAAGAATAAAAGGACACTGAGCATCAAGCTCACAGTCCAAGCCTGGATCAATCCGGTGTAGCTCCCCGCAAACTGGTTGAAGCCAGCGGAGGCAATATTTGAAGACCACTCTAGCTAGCCACAGAAGCAGGGGGTGCAGGTCCAGAATGGGCTAAATTAAACCAGGCAAACCAAGAAAGGTAAGCCCACCTAAACAAAAATAAAAAAAATCCAAAGCCCCAACGAGGCAAGGCAGAAAACAGCAGGAGCAAAATAATAAAACCGTTCACCCGGCAATAAACGAAACGGGAAACAAGACGGGACAAGACAGCAGTTCCACTGAGGAGGAGCCTCAAACAACGACTAGGCAGGCGTCTCTATTCTACAATTAAGGTCGGGCGAGTCGCCACGGAGAGGTGAATGCTGCAATCAAACCCTAAAACAAAGGATAAATATAACCATAGCCTCCTCTAATTGTGAGTGCTAATAAAAGTAGTTTGAACAGCTTACCCCAGGACCAGAGGCGCTATACTGCACTGGTGAAAATAATTTGAGCAGCTCTCTCTGCGACACTGGAGTGAAAGAGAAACAGCCGCGCTGTAACTGTCATTTGATCTTACTGACCGATCTCTAGCTGTGTGCCAGCATTTACTGCTGCTTTTCGCCAAACGCACAGGAGAAATAATCCAAGAGAAAAACAGCTTCCTTTTATACGGACTGACGCCGCCCTGCAATCAAAATGCAGGTGGATTCGCAATTAACCTAGTTGCGTCTGAGAGCGAGCGCAGAAGAGAGCGAGGGCAGTAGAGCAAGCGAGGGAAAGAGAGAGAAAAAGAGAAAGGCCCATCCGGCTACATCAACAACAGTGTTTCAGTAACTTTCCACTAGAAGATGGTCCCTGTTATCTATTTTCTCTCAGGCCAGCGTGAGCGAGAGTCTACAGCATCCTATCCCCCAAGGACACGTAGTCTAATGCCTTTATTTTCAGAGCCGTGTCCACTTAATACTACAAAATATGGTTATATGGCATTTTAGTTAATATAAAGCATAGAATTGAGGCACTTCAAATAATTCCATTCCAAGACTCCTGAATCCAAACTGGAAGCTGGTTCCACAGAAGAGAGGCCTAAAAGGTGAAAAGCTCTCCCTCCCATTCATCATCTATCTTCAACATAACCTCTATGTTTTTGCCTCTTTCATCTCCTTGTGTGGGCTAAGCCTCGGTGATTGACACACCAGTAGGACTGTCTTTTATGTTTGTAAGTTACTTTGTAACTTCCCACCTCCGGTTAGGCTCCATATAACATGACTACTATTGTAATTTTTATTTTTGTAAGTTTGACTTTTTCAGTGATTCGACCAAGAGCTCAGTTTCCACAAGAAAAAAAAAACAACTTTGTTTCATTTTTCTCAGGGGGACTTTCCACTCTTCCTCCCCACTCCAGAGAATACCACTTTGTGAACCAGAAAATGACCTGGACTGAAGCTCAGAGTTACTGCAGAGAACACTTCACTGACTTGGTCACCATCTACAACAGCAACATCAACCAACTGCTTCTCTCAATTTCACCAAGGATCGATGACTCGGCTTGGACAGGGCTCCATGATGATCGTTACAGCTGGAAGTGGTCCATGGAGGAAAAAGCTTTTTATGTTGGCAGTACACATGAATTTCTGATCTGGGCTAACGGCCAACCAGACTGTGTAAATGCAAAGGAATACTGTGTGGCTCTTCAGGGACAAACAGAGATGAATGACAGACCCTGTGGAGATTCTTACCCTTTCCTGTGTTACAATGGTAGGAAAAAAGGCTTGTTGCCCTAGCTATTTCTACAATTTTATGAGATTTATTTTTTCATATTATGTGCGTGTTCTAAAAAGTCATCATAGTTTGTAATCTTTCACAGCCAAAAATACAAGTTACATCTTAGTGAAGGAGAGCCGCTCCTGGTCAGCGGCTCAGTCGTACTGCAGGACATACCACACAGACCTGACCAGTATAAGAAGCAAAGAGGAGAAATCCAACATCACGCTCACTTTGAATGGATCAGGGGTTCAGTATGTGTGGATTGGTCTCTACAGGGATCCCTGGGCCCCCTGGTCTGACAACACAACCTCAACATTCACTAACTGGATGTCTTATCCTTATAAAGAGCCTAATAACTATTATGGATCTGAGGACTGTGCAGCTCTTCATTTAATGTCAGGGGTATGGGCTGATGGCTCCTGTACCGGCAGAGATTTTTTTTTCTGTTTCACAGGTGAGGTCCAGAATGCAAACAGTGTAAGATCCTGTCATCATGTAAAACACTAATGTTTGTGTTTTCATATGTGGTTCATTTTTAGCAGTGACAAAGCAAACAGTGGTGAAAATGAAGCTTCAGTCAGAGGCAGACATGCACAGCACAGAGATCCAGCAGCAGGTTTCACAGCAGGTCAGCAGTTCAGTCACCAACACAAACTTGACACAAGTTCAAACTATGCTTCATGTTTTTCATCATCTGCACATTTTGTCCAGCTGTCAGGCCTCATGCTGTCAGAAGGACTGACAGACTTCAGGATTCGCTGGAGGAAAGTCCAGAGTTACCGTGACGACCAGTCGAAGAAGCAGGATGTGGACAGTGACTGTAAAACTGAAGTCTGACTGGACTGAACCACTTCAACTGTGAAGTTAACATGCTGTGCTGAGCTGTCTCATCATTTACATCTTTCAATATTTCAGAGTGTAAAGTTCCACCAACAGCTCATTTGTTCAGCTGCAGTTGTAGTTTGGTAGAAATTCTTTAATCAGAGGTCCACTCACTAGTTTTCCTGATAGGCTCTAGTCTCTTGTTTTGTTTTGCAGTGTCTCTTTTTAAAGCTTTGACACTATCTTTCTGCTTCTGCTTTCACTGTTTGATAACCATAAAAATATCAGCCATAAATGGGACCATGAGAGCCTCAAACTTGTTCCTACTCAGGTATGGAAGCTCAAAGGTGTCCTAGAGTGAAACTGGAGAGCCTGAGATCTCTCGTAAAAATTCTCTTGAAAATGAACTCTGTATGTCTGCAAGAAGTACCTACAGTTTGTCATACTATGATTTTTAACCACAGGTTAACTGGGGGACCAATTCCAGCACAAGAAAAAAAAAATAGGTAAGCAGATTTGGGATTGGGCCAAATGCTACACCTGTAGGAAAATAATCTGTAAACATTATATAAAAATGTATTACTGTACCTCAATGATAATCAATAAAATTAGAGCTTCTGCTGTTTTTTGTTTTGTTTTCAAAGTAAATGTTTCCATCTTATACTGTACTTCACATGACAGAAAAGCTTTTTTGCACTTTGAGAGGGAAAATGCACAATACTAATGTCCTTACTCACATACAGCTGTTCACATGTCCAGCTGTGAGGTGTTTGAGGGGCGGTTCATCCAAAGACAAAATATATGCGAGAAATTCCTGATCTGTCCACAACCTCTCCAACAAACAGGAAGGAGTAGGCAGAGACGATACAAACACATCTTTTTAAAAATCAACTTACCTCAAAATGTGTAAAGCATATAAACATCTACAGCAGGGGTGTCCAAACGTTTTTCACTGAGGGCCACATACAAAAAATGTAGGAGGGGCTGTGCCACTAACTAGAAATTAGGTATATAGCCTTAACTTTAGTGTATTAAAGTTAGAAAAATCAATTAAAAGTAGTCAATTATGTTATATTGTCGAATATAATCAAATACAAAACTGCCTTCATCACAACTTTCCATAAATGGATCTTTATTGATTTATTCTGAAAAAGCTTTGGTAGCTCATTCTCAGAACAGCAGCCTCAGATTTCTTCTTAGACAGAAGATTTACAGCACAGAGAAAAAACAATAACGGGTAAATTTGAAGCTTGTTATATAAGTTAGGCTTAGCAAAACATCTATTAACGTCCGTTTGAAACGATTATCAACATTAACAGACTGAACTGGACTTAATAAAAGGAGTCCATATAATTTTAGTCAATTATTCTGGTGAGTATCAGCTGCGCTGGGTATGTAAATCGGGCCATCCAGCTGCGGTGCTGATCGCCACTCGTGGCAAAAATCCGGACAAATGTCACAAGGAGCAGATCTGCATCAGATGACATCAGTTGACTTTGCGTGTGCGTGCGCTGTGCACAGCGGTGTGTACTCTGTGTGTTAACAAGAAAAACGCATATAAGAAAGTGGTGCGCAAAAGCAGGGTAGTGACAGAATTGATGCGCATTATTGATATTTGAAGCATGTGTACCTGCACATTGACACGCGGATACTATTTTTTACTCACCTAAAGCGCTCGTGCTCTCGTCCACTCCCCGCAAAAAATTAGCAGCTGTGCGGTGTCTGTGGCATCGGTACTCTCATTGCATGCGATGGAGTAAAAATCTGGATTTCTGGACATGCTGACATTGTTGAAGTCCTGCACTTTTTCCGGTCACATTATTTCGGTGACTTTAACAAGGCCGTGTTTTATGAGGTCTCCATCTGAAAAAGGCTTGCCATGTCTCGCGATGACTTGGGCAACCTCATAGCTGCTATTGGAGCCTTTTGCTGGACACGAAACAAATACTGCTGCTGACCCTGCAGGAGAGCTACCCTTTGCTTTAATTTCTGCTCTCGCTCAGCACCAGTGTAGGATGCATAGGCCTGATGTTTGGTTTCATAATGAAGTCGTACATTATACTCGTTCATAACTGCCACAGTTTCAGTACAGATCAAACAGACACACTTCCCTTTGAATTCTTTGACTTTCACTCTCCCACCGTGTCTGAAATTTTCTGCATTCACTTTCTACCTTTCGCTTCTTTGGTTTTGCCATGTTTGGTAACTTGGGGTAAATTTCTTCTGTGATTGTCCTTTTTGGTGGAGCAACTGCCTTGATCAACAGTAGCTTCCCCTGGTGTTAAAACTAAGAAGTGCAATACACTCAAGCAAAAGTTGAAGTGCAGGCCATTTTCTATTCTATTTATAAAATTACTTGCGGGCCAATTAAAAATGGACCGCGGGCCGCAGTTTGGACACCCCTGATCTACAGCAATATTAATAAGCAACAAACACAGCAGTACCATCAATACAAAATGTGTGAATCTTACTCTGAATCTGAATAAGTACGTGGGACAACTTTGTGCGTTAAGACCAACTCTTTACCTACTTTATTACCGCCTCCCAGCATGCATTGCCAGTGCGTAACATGTAATTGCACAATTGAACAATAAACACATACAACAAATGTACCAGGGACAATTATGAATACACCACATCTCCCCTTTTAAACAAAAAAGAATATTTCTTTTCTCCGGACAGAACTTTTGACTGGACCTTTTGACTTTTTTTTTTTTTTAAAGCCATACAGAAACATCTGGCAAACAAACTGCATTACATTTTTAACCTTTTGTTTTTATTTCCTTTTTTCCTTTTCTCTCTTTTTTTGGGACAACTCTTTTGATTTGTTTTATTGTGCTCTACAAAACCACACAGTTATATAACAACTTTTTTCTCTCTCACAGATCTAACTTTTTAGGTTTAACTATTGCCCTCCCTGACTTGGTTCTGACAACATCAGTGTTAACAGGTGTAGCAGGGATTACACTGGGTGTTTGTGGTTTCTGCAACACAGGCACATGGTGAACATACCGGAATCAAATGCATGCGATTACGCCTCACAGTCCCTTTGTGGTAGCTCCACTGTGTTTCCTCAGGATGTAGAGTGATTTTGGATAACAGTGCCTGGAGTTTTGACATCAGTCACCCAAACTTGCTCTCCTGGGGACAGGCTGCATAAAGGTTTTGCGTGGTGGTGTCTGTTGAAGTTTGTCATGTTCGTCATCCTCTTCTCTCTTTCCTTTTGAGTGAGCAGTGCGCCAGCAGTGTAGGCTCCAGCTTGTTGTGCATGTTCTGGTCAATCTTGGGTGCACATGTCGATGACACGAGCACGCACACTGTCGCTTTTCAGTTGTTCCTTCAGTGTTTGCATGTATGATGAACTGACAGGCATGTTGTAAACAATAACTGGTGCACCAACAACACAGTTAAAGTCGTTCACTGCTGCCCAGACATAGAATACATGATGGTTCAGTGTAGACCCTTCTACTTGCCGAGAGAGCTCACAGCGATCACAATAATAGCAGTTTATGTGCCGCCGCAAGCTAATGCTAAGTCAGCCATGGAGCTACTCCAGCGCTCCATTAATAAACAGCTAACAACGCACCCGGACTGCGCTGTGATCGTGGCAGGAGATTTTAACCACGCAAACCTGAAATCTGTCCTGCCTGGATTCTTTAAAAACGTGAGCTTTCCGACGAGGGAAAACAACACACTAGACCAGGTCTACACCAACATCCCAGATGCTTACAAGGCCACCCCCCTGCCTCATCTCGGACTCTCTGATCATCTCTCTCTGTCCCTGATCCCTGCTTATAAACCTCTAATTCAAAGACAAAAACCATCTGAAAAATCAGTAAGAGTGTGGACCGCGGAAGCCACCACGGCCCTACAAGACTGTTTTGATAACACGAATTGGAGTGTATTTGCAGAAGGATCAGACTTGGAGGGCCACACATCTGCCGTACTCTCATACATCAGCTTCTGTACTGAGAGTGTAACAACAACAAAGACTGTTAAAGTGTTCCCGAACCAGAAGCCATGGCTCAACAGTGAGGTGAGAGCCCTACTAAGAGCACGTGACAGCGCCTTCAAATCAGGAGACCAACAAGTCTACAAAGAGGCACGCCAATCTCTGGTTAAAGGCATAAAAGAAGCCAAGCGCAAATACAAACAGCGCATCGAGGAACACTTTAACACAAAGAACTCCAGAAACATGTGGCAGGGGATCAAGACACTCACTGGCTACAAAGACAGTTGCACACAAACCAACTCCCCAGACATCACCTTACCTGACACCCTAAACCATTTCTTCACCCGCTTTGACCAAGAAAATAGGGACACCATCACCCATCCTGCCATTACAGAGAGGGACGATGCTCCCATCCAGCTGGAGCAGCACCAGGTCAGAGCCACACTGCGCAGAGTCAACGCGAGGAAAGCAGCTGGTCCTGACGGTGTAGCCGGTAGAGTGCTTAAAGCATGTGCAGACCAACTAGCAGAGGTTTTCACCACCATCTTCAACCTCTCACTGCTACAGTCTGTAGTACCATCCTGCCTTAAGTCAGCCACCATCGTTCCAGTGCCCAAGAAGAACACAGTGAGCTGCTTGAATGACTATCGTCCAGTTGCTTTAACACCCATAATTGCCAAATGTTTCAAACAGCTCATCATGTCACACATTAAAGCTGCCATCCCTGCAAACCTCGATCCACACCAGTTTGCATACAGGGCAAACAGGTCGACAGAGGATGCCATAATAACAGCTCTTCACACAGCCCTCACACACCTGGACTGTAGTAACACCTATGTGAGAATGCTATTTGTGGACTTCAGCTCTGCCTTCAATACAGTTCAACCCCACAAACTGGTTAATAAACTAAGCAACTTAGGACCCAGCAGCTCACTGTGCAGCTGGATACTGGACTTCCTGAGCAACAGACCCCAGAACGTAAGAATGGGAGAGCACACCTCCTCCACCCTCATTCTGAATGTGGGTGTCCCACAGGGGTGTGTCCTCAGTCCCCTCTTATACTCACTTTTCACCCATGACTGTTCACCAATCCACACCAGTAACACCATTATAAAATTTGCTGATGACACCACTGTCATAGGACTGATCAACAACAACGATGATTCAGCCTACAGAGAGGAGGTTCAGCATCTGAAGCAATGGTGTGACGACAACAACCTGCATCTGAACACAGCCAAGACCAAGGAGATGGTAATCGACTTCAGAAGAACAAAGCGATCTGAGCACTCTACCCTCTACATTGATGGGGAGGAGGCAGAAAGGGTAGAAAGCTTTAAGTTCCTCGGAGTCCACATCTCGGCCGACCTTACCTGGTCCACAAACATCTCCCACCAGGTAGGGAAAGCACAACAAAGGCTGTACTTCCTCAGGAAACTACGTCAGGCCCAATTACCCCAAAGACTGCTAGTAAACTTCTACCGCTCCACCATTGAGAGCCTTCTGACTTACTGCTGCACACTCTGGTTCAACTGCTGCACTGCGGAGGACAAGAGGAAACTGCAGCGGGTGGTGAGGGCAGCAGAGCGGGCAATCGGCACTTCACTAACTCCCCTCAGAGACATCTATACTGGCAGACTTCAGCAGAAAGCCAGCATCATCATTAAAGACCCCTCGCACCCTGGACACTCACTTTTTTCCCCCCTTCCCTCTGGTAAACGCTACAGGTCCATCAGGTCGAAGACAAACAGACTCAACAGAAGTTTTTACCCACAGGCTGTCAAACATGCCCTACCTCCACCCTGATTGGAGGATAACTGCACTGCCAACACTCATGGACATTACACCTTATTTATAAATCGTATTTCTGTTTATACTTCAATGCAAACAACACCCTTACCACTTTAAACTGTATTTATTATAACATTATTTAGTATAGTTCCAACAGCACCCCCCCCACTCAATGTGCAATATCACTGATCACACTGCACCTCTGAATGCACCTGCTAGTTAGATGGCATGTATGTGTATGTATATAGATGTAAGCGTGTATGTGGAAATATGTGTGTGTATGCATGTACGGATGCAGATATGTATATATACATATATGTATGTATGTGCGTGTATGTTTGCAGGTGTATGTATAACTTGTACATATCTTTCTTGTGTAAATGTAAATTTGTCATTGTGTAAATACTTACGCTATTGTGTACTTCACACACATGGAGAGATGCCAAACTGCCTTTCACTGTTCTTGTAACAGTGACAATAAAAAGCTATTCTATTCTATTCTATTCTATTCTATTCTATTCTATGTTTGCTACAATACTGTTCACATACATGTCTGTGCTTTCCGTCAGCTCTTTGTCTGACATGTTCATTGTTTTTTTTCAGAGGCGAGCGGAACAAAGTATCTGCTGTCCAGAGTGATTTTCCTGGGGCGTACTGCACATTGTACGAGTAACGCATGAGTTTCTCAATCGCTGGATCCTGGGTGGCAAGAGATCCAAAGCTCGTCCTCCCAGTAAGGAAATGAAAGGTTTGTGGTCCGTTTCAAGACAGAAATGTTTACCGATCAGGAAATCAGGAAATCGCTCACACGCCCATGTAGACACTAGTACCTGTTTTTCCACTTGTGCGTATCATTGTTCAGTAAGAGGAAAGGACCTTGATGATTACGCCACTGGTTGCCATCCTTCTTCCCACAGCTGCAAAAGAACACCTCCGACACCATAGGATGAAGCATCTGCTGATACGTAATGTCTCTATTGGGGTCATACATTGCAAGCACTGGAGGTGAGGTCAGGGCATCTGTTAATGTTTTGAAAGCTCTCGCTTGGTCCACTCCCCAGTACCATGGATTCTTTTTGAAGAGAAGATCTCACAGGGCTTTGTCTTTTTCAGCTAAATGGGGGATGAACTTGCCCACTTGATTCACCATGCCCAGAAAACTGCACAACTCTGACACATTAGTTAGCTCCATCAATTCTGTAATTGACTCTGTTTTCTTCAGGTCTGGGCTGTATCCTGTATCCACTATGATGTGACCCAAGAAAACGACCTTGCTCTGGGAAAGCTCGCATTTTTCAACATTCAGCGTTATTATGTAATTACACAATCGAACTCCTAAACACAAAATTAACAACGTGGTGTATGCTGTAGAGTGCAGCGAGGAATGCCTAGACCTCTACATCGGAGAGACCAAACAGCCACTTCACAAGCGCATGGCACAACATAGAAGAGCCACCTCCACGGGACAAGACTCAGCAGTTCATCCACTTCCACGCGCACTCTGAAGCCTCACCGTGCCGCTCCGCGGAAGGAGTTCCATCAGCTACGCCGGAGCATCCTCGTGTGCTGAGCCGCAGGAACAGTATATTTTCATGCTACCATACTTGTGGGGACCAGTCAGTAACGGGGACAAACTGTCTGTCCCCACGAGTTTTAAGCTATTTTTGAGGCTCAAAATATGGTTTTAGTGTCAGGATTACAGTTAGCATTATGTCAACGAGATGTCCTAAGATATGAAAACGAGTGCAAAAAAACCCCAAACGAGTGCACGTGGGTTGCTGTGACCTCTGACCCTAAAAGGAGCGGGAGCTGGTGTTTTCCTGCTGACCTTACAGGCTGTAACTCTGACCTATGTAAACTCAAACTAGGTTGAGTTAGCTGTAGGCTGCAGTTTGTTATTGTCTCTGTCTGCCCACTTTCCAATTACACTGGACTCTGTAGCACATCTTTATTTTATGGGCACGTCTGTGTTTTATTATCAGTGGCTTAAGTTTGTCAATCCACTTTTTCTGGTTGTGCATTGTGGATACACCTGGATTTGAAGAGGACTCCCCATTTACATGAACAAACTGGAGTCTATTAGATAGATGTGATACAAACCACTGCAGTGCAGTACCTGTAATACCTACAGCGTGCTTTAATAGAGGTCTTTTGGACAAGCACAGAGATGAGTCCACTGTCAGGACACGTCCAAACACTTTCATCTATGTCTCAGAAAGATCTCTGCAGGGATGTCTGATGTTGAGCTTTTGTGAGAATACAGCAAATAATAGCTTGTTAAATTTGAAGTGAGCAGCATCCTCTCTTTGGGCAGTCAGCGATTTAATGCTTTATGTGATCTCCAAGTGATTTTACTGAGCAAATGAATTCAATTCAATTCAATTTTATTTATATAGCACCAAATCACAACAAAAGTCCCCGCAAGGCGCTTTATATTGTACAGTAGATCCTACAATAATAGATACAGAGAAAAACCCAACAATCATATGACCCCCTATGAGCAAGCACTTTGGTGACAGTGGGAAGGAAAAACTCCCTTTTAACAGGAAGAAACCTCCAGCAGAACCAGGCTCAGGGAGGGCGGGCCATCTGCTGCAACCGGTTGGGGTGAGAGAAGGAAAACAGGATAAAGACATGCTGTGGAAGAGAGACAGAGATTAATAACAGATATGATTCAATGCAGAGAGGTCTATTAACACATAGTGAGTGAGAAAGGTGACTGTAAAGGAAAAACTCAATGCATCATGGGAATCCCCGGCAGCCTACGTCTATTGCAGCGTAACTAAGGGAGGATTCAGGGTCACCTGGTCCAGCCCTAACTATATACTTTAGGCAGAGATAGCTCAGTAGGTAGAGTGGTTGCCCCATGATTGGAAGGTCGGGGGTTTGAATCCACTGAACGGCTACCCTGAGGTACCCCTGAGCAAGGAACCGTCCCTACTCACTGCTCCCTGGGCGCCTGCTTCCCCACTGCTTCACTGAGTGAATGGGTCCAATGCAGAGAAAAATAAGTAATTTCCCCACGGGAATTAATGAAGTATACATCATTATTATTATTTAGCAAAAAGGAAAGTTTTAAGCCTAATCTTGAAAGTAGAGAAAGTCTCCTGAATCCAAACTGGAAGCTGGTTCCACAGAAGAGGGGCCTGAAAACTGAAGGCTCTGCCTCCCATTCTACTTTTAAATACTCAGGAACAGCAAGTAGGCCTGCAGAGCGAGAGCGAAGTGCTCTAATAGGGTGATATGGTACTACAAGGTCATTAAGATAAGATGGGGCCTGATTATTTAAGACCTTGTATGTGAGGAGCAGGATTTTGAATTCAATTCTGGATTTAACAGGAAGCCAATGAAGGGAAGCCAAAACAGGAGAAATATGCTCTCTCTTTCTAGTCCCTGTCAGGACTCTTGCTGCAGCATTTTGGATTAGCTGAAGGCTTTTCAGCGAGTTTTTAGGACATCCTGATAATAGTGAATTACAGTAGTCCAGCCTGGAAGTAATAAATGCATGAACTAGTTTTTCAGCATCACTCTGAGACAGGATATTTCTAACTTTAGAGATGTTGCGCAAATGGAAGAAAGCAGTCTTACATATTTGTTTAATATGTGCGTTGAAGGACATGTCCTGGTCAAAAATGACTCCAAGGTTCCTCACAGCATTACTGGAGGCCAAGGTAATGCCATCCAGAGTAAGAATCTGCTTAGATACCATATTTCTAAGATTTTCAGGGCTGAGTACAATAACCTCAGTTTTATCTGGATTAAGAAGGAGAAAGTTAGCGGCCATCCAGGTCTTTATGTCTTTAAGACATTCCTGCAGTTTAACTAATTGGTGTGTGTTACCTGGCTTCATGGATAGATAGAGCTGCGTGTCATCTGCATAGCAGTGAGAATTTATGCTTTGTCTTCTAATGATGCTGCCTATGGGAAGCATGTATAATGTAAATAGAATTGGTCCTAGCACTGAACCCTGTGGAACACCATAACTGACCTTAGTGGGTGAAGAGGACTCTCCATTTACATGAACAAATTGGAGTCTATTAGATAGATATGATACAAACCACTGCAGTGCAGTACCTGTAATACCTACAGCATGTTCTAATCGCTCTAATAGGATATTATGGTCAACAGTATCAAACGCAGCACTGAGGTCTAGCAGGACAAGCACAGAGATGAGTCCACTGTCAGAGGCCATAAGAAGATCATTTGTAACCTTCACTAAAGCTGTTTCTGTGCTGTGATGAGCTCTGAAACCTGACTGAAACTCTTCAAATAAGCCATTCCTCTGCAGATGATCTGTTAGCTGTTTGACAACTACTCTTTCAAAGATTTTTGATATGAAAGGAAGGTTGGAGATTGGCCTATAATTAGCTAAGACTGCTGGGTCTAGAGATGGCTTTTTAAGTAAAGGTTTAACTACAGCCAGCTTGAAGGCCTGTGGTACATAGCCGATTATTAGAGATAGGTTGATCATATTTAAGATTGAAGAATTAATTAATGGCAGGACTTCAAATGACAGAAATAAAGGGTAGAAAGAATCTAACCATCATGCATCATTCTCACTAGCAGGTTTCAAAAGCATTATGCTTAGAAATAGAAATGATTTTTTTAAAAAGAGAGAGACCCAAAAAAGTAAAAAGATGTATTTGGACAGTGACTCAGATTTTACTTTAAAAATGACACGAGAAAGTTTCCAAGAAATATAGTAGTGAATAATAAATCTAGAATGCACATGTCCTGTTAGTTGTTTGTGTTTGGTTTAGTCATTTTTTATTTATCTTTAAATACCCCTAAGCATAAAAAATAAATACAGATTTTTCAGGTTCTCCAAACTCTCAAAGTCACAAACATTTAAAAGACAAAAAGAAAAAAAAAGAACGAATAACAGAAGAAAGAAATCTTTCTATTCGTTTCTGGTTTTTCCATCATAATTGTTCATTTCATGTTCTCACTAACAAATGTAAAAGTTAAAGACAGGTCTTTAGTCCAGTTCTACCAAAAGCAGAAGAAAACACAGAGCTCAGATTTCTTCTTCTTTGGCTGTTTCCTTTTGGGATCACAGTTTAATCCAGTTTGAGTTTTTCTGGAGCTTTTTGTTGCTCCTGCTGGTTCCATAAAGAAAGCAAACATGCAGAATAAAAGGAGAATGAGAATTCAGCAATCTTTAATAATTTTGTTTCCAAAGGTTAATACAGTGCTGTTGTATACCAGTAAACCTGCCGTTTAAGGGGGATTTAAAGCTGGTTTATGGAGGTAGTTTGAATGTGAGTGACGTGATAACAGCGTGCTGGCTGTCTCACTCTCTGTGGATCTGCTACAAAGCTTACAGTCTTTAGTTTAGGAGTCTTCAGTCTGAAGATGTTTTCACCTTAACTTGCTCTGAATATCTGTGTGTGGTGCCCGGCCACTCTGAGGAGTTCCCCAGAGATCAGTTTTGGGTCCTCATCTGTTCACATTAACCAGAGACACAATTTAGCTTATCTGCATAGATTGCTGTTTTGAAAAGCTAAATAACTGGTTGTTCTTATCATTTCATTTGATGATATACACTGACCAGGCATAACAGTATGAGCTCCAGCCTAATATTGTGTTTACCCTCCTCTTTGCTGCCAAAACAGCCCAGTCATCGAGATATGGACTCCACACAGGCAGTGTGTTAACAAAAGATCCCATAAGTCCTCTAAGCTGGGAGGTGGGACGTCAGTGGATCAGACTTGTTTGTCCAGCACATCCCACAGATGCTTGTGTGGGTTGAGATCTGGGGTATTTGGAGAACACCCCAGACTTGTTGTTGTGATCCTCAAACAGTTCCTGAACCATCTGTGCTTCATGGCAGGACGCATTATCCTGCCGATGGCAGTCACAGCCATCAGGGAATACTGTTTCCCAGCAGACCAATACTCAGTACCATCTTCTGTTTACTTTCTATCAGAACCAGGACTATTTATTACAGCAATCTGAGCTACAGCAGCAAAGTCAGCTATGGTTTGGACCACAGGAGCCAGCCTTCACTCCCTACGTGTATCAATGAGCCTCGGCCACCCGTGACCCTGTCTTTGGTTCTTTCTATTGTTTCCTTTGAGCACTTTTGATAAATACTGACCACAGCACACCAGGAACACCCCACAAGTCCTGCAGTTTTTCAGATGCCCTCACCCAGTGATCTAGCCTCACAGTTTAGTGCTTTTCAAACTTGTTTAAATCCCTACACTTGACCATTTTTCCCTCACATCAACTTAAAGACTAACTGTTCATGTACTCCCTGATGTAGCCCCCACACTAACAGGTGCCATGATGAAGCGGTAATCAGTGTTATTCACTTCACCTTTACCTTCACCCATGATGTTATGCCTGATCGGTGTATGTCGGTGTATGTTGGACAGCTGAGCCTTCATCATTTGTGTGGATGCGTGCTCTGCGACTGAGCATTTGTGTGTTCACACGCTCAGCTTAAACACACATCTGTGCGCTTTCGCTGTTTGTGAACGAGTTCCTGAGTTGTTGGTGAAATTCACAAGTGATGCTCTTTGTTAGCATCATCATCATCCTCAGTTCAGGTGAGCTCCTGCAAGACATGAGGTCAGAAAGGAAATCCAGATTCTTGTTATTATGATTGTTATTATATTATTCTAATATGAAATCTTAACAAATGAATTCAATCACCCACAGTTTATTGATTGTTGACTAACAGGTTAGATTGTTATCTGTGGCTCTCTGTCGATATAAAGACACCATAAGAAGAGTGGAGATGAAGTACGGACAGAACACCAGCAGGTAGCGCATCAGTGCAAAGTCAGAATGAAGATGACTCGAGTTCGGGTGTGGAGCTCCTGAAGTGGGCGGGTTTGCAGTCATAGGTTTACCTGCAGAGAGAACCACACCTATTTAGGTAAAGGTGTGGATGAAAAAAGAGCTGAAATCAGAGTGAAGCTCCTCACGTTTGACAGTGATCCAGCTGGATGGAGACTCTCCGTGACCGCTGATGCCACACTTGTAGAGGCCTTCATCAGACCTGGAAACATGCTGGATGATCATGTGACCTGTAGACTGGTTCCCAATGAAGACACCATCTTTAAAGAAAGCAGCTGGGAGGTTGGAGCCGGTGGTGTTTGTTTTACAGAGCAGAGTGACGTCATCTCCCTCCATCACAGGGAGGACAGGACTCTGCAGGATCACTGATCCACCTCAACACAGAGACAAACTACAGCATTTCATCCATTTACACACAACTTCATCAACAGTAACTCCACACACTCAGCTTACCAGTGACTGTCAGGTTAACCATGTTACTGATGGGACCCTCTCTGGACTCACACCAGTAAACTCCACTGTCCAAAGTGAAGATGTAGCTGATGTTACAGGAAGAATTAGTCGAACCAGCTGGTTTTCCCCACCCATCTCCACACTGAGTCCTCTGTCGTTTGCTTGTGTTTCTCCTCAGAGTCCATCCAGCAGAGCTGTCGTCCTCCTCACAGCTCAGAGACACAAACTCTCCTTCAAACAGCTGAGAGCTGCTGGGACTCACAGTCAGACGAGCTGTGAGGAAGAGGAGGAGTCAGACATTAGTCACTGAACCTCACACTTTTACACTTTGAGTCTGTCTGTCGTATGATCAAAAATGTATTTTATTGTCATTTATTCCAATAAACTACAGTTGTCTTCTTATCTGTATAAAAATGTGTTTAAATGTTACCAACATATGTGCTATGACTCTAACCTAATGTGGAATTTTATTCACTTTTTTAAAATCAAGTCTTTGACTTCATGAAAAGTAAAAGTTGTTATTTCTTCCATCTCAGTGATTTTTATTAAATGGAATTAAAGATCCTCACTGGTCTCTCCAGGTGATGGACATGTAAATAAACTGCAGTTTAATTAAACTGATTTTGTGTTTCTGCTGATTATTTGAAGAATAATTCTTCCTACAGTAACAGGTAAGCACTGCTCATAACTGAACTTCTGAGCACATCTAATTATAATTACTTTCCAGAAACACTAAAGTCAGACATGGTGTCAGAAAGAAAATGCAATACTACCAAATCACCAGAAGAGGTCAGAATACAGACATTTATGAAACAACAAGTGGACGTTCACACAGCTGACATAAACACACTTACTATAGCACTGAGGTGGATGATCTAAAAATGATGCAGTGGGACCGACTATCAAAGGATTCCAGTGAGTGTAAATACAATGTCTTGAAAAAGGATTCATACCTCTTTACACATTTTATCACTTTATAACCACAAAATTAAATGTTTCATTGAGATTTTCTGTGACAGATCAACACAAAGTAGCACATAGTTGTGAAATTGTATGAAAATGATACATGGTTTTCACCATTTTAAGCAAATAAAAATCTGAAGAGTGTGGCATGCATTTGTATTCAGCCTGCTCTGTGATGGTCTCAGTGGTTTGTTAGAGAACGTTAGTGAACAAACAGCATCATGAAGACCGAGGAACTCACCAGACAGGTCAGGGATAAAGATGTAGATAAAGTTATAGTAAGGTTAGGTTATATATAGAAAACAAAACAAAAAGCCGTAACATCCCAGGCTTTGAACTCAGAGAATTCCAAAGAGCAAAAACGCACTATTCAATCCATCATCCAGAAATAGAAAAAGGATGCTACACACCAAGACATGACCATCCACCTAAACTGACAGACCGAGGAAGGAGAGCACTTATCAGAGAAGCTTATAACAGGCCCACTGTCAATTTGGAGGAGCTGCACAAATCCACAGCTCAGGTGGGAGAGTCCACAGAGTCTTTCCACAGGACAACTGTGAGTGTGTATTCCACATATCTAGCCTGTATGGAAGAGTGGCAAGAAGAAAGCCATTGTTGACAGACAAACATAGGCAGTGTTGGGGAGTAACAGAATGCATGTACCTGTGTTGCGTATTTAAAATACAAAATGTAACTCTATTCTATTAGAGTTACCTTTTAAATCGGTGGTAATCAGAATACAGTTACTTTGTTGAAATAAATAGAATACACAGCGGTCATTTCCGGTTTCATATGTTTGGCTGTCCCCTCTCTATGCCTTCTCCAATTTTGGTGATTGAAAGCAGTTGGGCGCAGGTTTAGCTCAGATGGATGGGCATGTGTCATATATCGCATGGCTGAGAGTGGGTTAGAGAAAAAGACGTGTCCTCTTTTTAAAACATTTTTATACTCAATTTCCATATGGGATGAATACAGTTTCTCTGATTCTGATCGCTGGAAACCGAAACAAAACACACAGTAAGACTCTAATGTAACCCTGTTATTGCTGGTGGCATCAGTTACACAATGGACCCAGAGCCAGCAGTGCACGGGCAGGAATGCATTTCTTAATTGGAAATGGGCTGATCGACGTACTAATGCTGTGCGATTGTTATTACTATTAGTGAAGGATACTCGCGAACGAGCTAACATTGTTAGCTGGCGTTAGCTGAGGTTAGTTCATAGACTGCAGACTGTTAGGCCTCGCCAAATACTCATGTACACCCGTCTGTACTTGCGTTTTCGCTGGTGCGGACTTTATAGGTTTATCCGGTGTCGAGAACGCAGCTCTTGATGACATCATAGCTCCTGAGTTTTTGCAGCCATCTCCTCTTAAATGTGATTATTATTTGCAATGGAAATGACACATGGCATAAAAAATATACATGATGTAGAAGATTTCTTTAAGAAAGAAAAAAAGATAATTTGAACTGATTTGAATTGAACAAATATTTAAAATATAATTGATCATTTTTGGAGCAGCCTTCAGGATCTCCACGTATTAACATGCTGGTTTTAGACTTGAAGGATAGCATTAACAACCTGCTAGCAGCAAATAGGCATTTTTGCATAAGTGCTCCAACATTTTTGGTTACATCTGATACCCACCAGCTCGATAGCTAGCTGGGGGTTCAAGGCTTGATAGAGCCGGCGAGAACACAGAATTCCCAGCAAATAATTTTCAGACCCCTGCGGTCTTTCGCTACTCAGGTTGAACATGATATAAAAGTCACTTAGATAATTGAAAAAAGGTTATTGTTTGACTTTTTTCCAGTGTTTTATTTGTTCCTGAGTAAATCAGTTTGGCTGAGATTAAAGTTATAGTTTTCACAGCTGAATAAACGTCAAACAGAAAACTGATTAAACAGAAGTGTGAGATGGTCGAGAATTTACACCAGTATCCAGTTATATTTTAGATGGCAAGGAGCAGACAGCTGAGTTTATTAAACTCAGCGAGACAGCGGTGATGCAGATCTCAAGGCTAGACCGTCCAATTTCATAACCGCTCACTTCCCGCCTACCTGGCCTTTGGAGGACCCGGCTCACATAGACTGAAGGGCGGGTCCTCAAGGGAATGCAGCCTATGAATTTGGACACCCCTATAAAGTCCAGTTTGCAGTTTGCCAGGAGCCATGTAGGGGACAGAGCAGACATGTGGAAGAAGGTGCTCTAGTCAGACGAGACCCTTTTTTTTTTTTTTCTTTTTTTTTTGTCTGTCTAAATGCAAAGCGCTACATGTGGAGGAAAAGTAACACTGCTCATCACACTGAACACACCATCTCCACTGTGAAATATGGTGGAGGCAGCATCATGCTATGGGGATGCTTTTCTTCAGCAGGGACAGGGATGCTGCTCAGAGTTGATGGGAAGGTGGATGGAGCCTAAATACAGGACAATCGTGGATGAAAACCTGTAGGAGGCTACAGACTTGAGACTGGGAAGGAAATTTGCCTTTGAACAAGACGATGACTGAAAACATACAGCGAAAGATACAATGGAATGGTTTAGACCAAAGAATATTCATGTGTTAAAATGGCCAAAGTCCAGATCTAAATCCCATTGACCATCTGTGGCGAGACTTGAAAACTGTTGTTCACAGACACACTCCATCGAATCTGCCTGAGCTTGAGCTGTTTTGCAATGAAGAATGAGCAAAAATTTCAGTCTCTGGATGTGCAAAGCTGGTAGAGACATACCTCAAAGACTTGTAGAGAAAGGTTGCTCTGCAAATTATTGATGCAGGGGGCCGGAATACAAAACACGGCAAACCAGATTTGATTTGCTTAAAATTTTGAAAACCATGCCTCTTTTTCTTTTTTTGTACCACTTCACAATTGTGTGCTACTCTGTGTTGGTCTGTCACAGAAAATTGCAATAAAAATTAAGTTTTTGATTGTAAGATAACCAAAGTGTAAAAGTTCCAGACCAAGAAAATCAAAGTTTTTCAAGTCACTGTGTACAGTTGAGTCTGTGTGTATGTTTTGAACCTGGTGTGGATTAAAGGAAATCCAAAATAAATTCAAACTTGCGCTCAGTTATTGTTTTTTAAAGTCATTAAATATATATATTCTGTAGTGTAATTACATCCTTCAAAAAGAGCATTTCAAAGAAATCATTAAAAGCCAAAATTTACCATGACGTCTGTGCTCGCTGCGATCATGTGGAAACTATGATGACTGTAGTGGAAACACAAGGGAAGTGAAAAGATCTCACTTCATCATTGGATGTTCCCTAGCAGCCTGAGACTGTTGTATCCAAGGGATGATCCAGCCCTAACTATTGGCTTTAGCAAAAAAGAAGCGTTTCTGTCTCCTGAATCCAAACTGGAAGCTGGTTCCACACAAGAGGGGCCTGAAAACTGAAGGCTCTCCCTCCCATTCTACTTTTAAATACTCTAACAAGTAGGCCTGCAGTGTGAGAGCGAAGTGGGGTGATATGTTACTACAAGGTCATTAAGATAAGATGGGGCCTGATTATTTAAGACCTTGTGTGTGAGGAGCAGTCACATACCTAGTTAGTTTTCAAGATTTACAATGACTAAAACTGAGCAGTGCTGATTTTCTAACACTGGAAAATAACTCAAAATGTTAGAAATATTCCAGTGTTAGAAAATCAGCACTGCTCAGTGTTAGTCATTGTAAATCTTGAAAACTGACTAGGTTACTTTTAAAAATATAACACAGTCAAAAGTGTTCATTTAACACTCAACAGTGTTATATTTAACACTCAGAGGAGTGGACACGTATAGACACTCTCTAATGTTAATTTAACACTGGAGATTTTGCTGTGTAGTTCCATTTAGGAGTTTTCAAGGCCTCTGAGGATTTCCTACAGTTTTTTTCCATCTATTGGTATCAAGACTGCATCTGTGTGATTTTCTGCCACAGAGGGAATTTTCCACGACTGCTGCAGTTGCCAAATATTTCAAGTGTGTACTCCTCCATAACTCAAATAGAATAACAAATACAAGAGGAGGAAGACTCTGATTTTAGCCCTGCTTCGCAACCTGCTCTTCTACAAATAAAAAGAAGCATCCTTGACCTGAGATTTCCATCACAAACTGGTTTCCCTCTTATTGGGCTCAACTGACCCAGCGCATAATCCAGAACCATGTCTAGCCTTCCAGTGTCGTCCAAGCTGCCCAGCTTTCCAGCCTCATTTCCACCAGTCTGTGAGGAAGTCTTACTGTGAGGACCTAACAGGGTCCAGTTGTTCAGCGTTCCAGTTTGCTTCATATCAGGTCCTCACCGGTGAAGCAATGAGCCAGCTGCCTTCGTTCCACCTGCGTCCTCTTTAAAGAAGCAGAGCTCTCACAAGCACCTGTCTGCCTCTCTGCCTGAGAGCCCTCCAGAGACTAAGCTAGAGTTATTTGAGCCTGAGTGTCCAAAGCTGCCTAAATGTCCTGAGCTGGCCAACCTCAAACACTGTGAGAGTCCTGAGGGGGTCAAACCACTGGAGGGTCCTCGCCTCATTCTTCTTTGACATGCTTCTCAGCTATCTGACGTGTCCCGCCTCCACAACCTCCAGAGAAGTCCCGTCACCCTGCTTTACTCTTAACTGCCCTTCTGCTCTGCTCGGTATTTGAGTCGACCTCCTGAACTGCTCTTCATCAGGTAGCAGAGATGAGCAGGCTTGAAGGAGCTTTACTGTAAAATACTCTGTTGGCTCTTTTTATGCTAAAGTTGAGAGAGGCTATTAAAAGAAGGAACCCCTGTCCTCTCTAATAGTTAGATCACATGAAATGCATCAAAGATTTAGACAAATGACCCAACACCCGTAACAACATCCACACAAGATACAGACTGGTGTTCCTGCACAGCAGTGTATGTATCTGCGTGTACATGGTGTTTCTGTCACTGTGCCGTTGAGATGTGAGTTGAAACTTGAACGTTGTTGTTTCCACGTGTGTGGGCATCATGGGATCATCATGGGGTTAGCACTGGTGCCTCACACGAGGGAGCGTGGGTTTGACTTGCAGAAGTGTTGATTTTTTTCCATGAAATTTAGATGTAAAATCTTTTTCCAAAGAAATAAAGTTTCAGTTTTAATGTTGTTTAAACATCTTTCAGAATCAACATCTTTGTAACCTGTTTAAGTTATTTTGTACTTGTGGGATAGTTTCTTATCTGTTCTGTTGTCTATAAGACCCACAAACATTTTTAAAGAGCAGCAAACATACAGATTTTAAGCTTTGGGTCTTTCTTTCTTCCTTCTTGCTCAGGCAGCGGTTAAAGCTAGAAAGTCTTTGCATGACAGCAGCAGAGAGGATGTGGTGTCTTAGAGCTGCACCACAGCCTGACCATCAGTACATCAGCAACAATAAATGCACAAAACATGAGATCATTTTTCTTATTTCTGAGTTTCAGACACTGGTAACAGAGGCTCACTGACCTTGGTGTGTCGTGCAGATCAGCACTGCAGTCAGAACTAAAAGAAAGCAGCAGGTTAGTCTGAGGTTTCACACTCATGGAGACGACAGTGACACAAACATTTTCCACTTCACTTCTCTCAGTGTGGGGCTGTCTGGTTTGCTCCAGTTCATAACTGTCCCTCTCCTTCTTACAGCTAAAGTTTAACGTCTTTAACCTGGTTTGTGACTAAAGTTGGCTTCGATTATGTTTTAGGCAGATGTTCAGAAACTTGCAAATACCAAAAAGAAAGAAATCTTAAAAACATAGATAGGTGTGGATTACTGGCAGCCTGAAGGATGATCAGGTGTGATTGTTTAATACTGCAAACATCAGTTACCAGTGGTATCATTTACTCTGAACTCAATCTGAGATTAGGACCGGAGAAAGGGATTCATATCTTCTCTCAAAAATCCTAAAAACTCTGAACACGACAAATGTTTTAGAATATTTACCACAAAACCTGTAGACCAGCTTTACACTCTGACATGTTATAAACCTGCAAACTTGCTGAACATTGAATTTCTGAGGTTATTGTTAAATCTCAGCATCCATAAAAACATATTGTACTTACAGAGGAGACACAGCAGCGTTGTTTCCTCCATCCTCTTTCTCGGAAATGTTACCAACACTTTGGTCCGCTCATGCTTACGTCTTTTAAACCCTCCTCCTTCCTGTGATTGACTCTGTTGTGGTTTTCTTACCTTTTACCTTCTTGCCAGCTTCTTTTGTTTTGCAGCATAAAGTAACAAAGAAAAGATAAAACTTAAAACCTAAAAAGAGGTTAATATGAAGAGAAAACAGAGGCACAGATGATAGGTGCATGGTGCGTTCACTGACAGGAAAATAATGATGGTTTATTTTGTGCGTTTAAGCGAAAAACCTGAAATTTCTATTTTTAAGCTGAAAGATCCGTAAACATTTATTTGTCTTGTTTTGTTTTTTGTTTTTTTTAAAGTATTGAACCTAAAACATGTTTTTTGGGGGTTTTTTTTATGTAAATAAAGTCTCCAGCTGGTAGGAAGAAAACCACAAGCTGCATTTTTTCCTTTAGGTGTGAGCAGTTCAGCTGAGAGGAAGTGAGCTGCAGGTGGGGGATTTTCTTTTCTTTAACATGAGTATGAGAACCGCTCGCTCCTTTAACCACTAACATGTACATTTCCTCAGGTTCAGTAGAGCAAAAAGAGAAACTAATATAATCTAATCACTGCAGCTGTGTTACTGGTCTACAGCTTAGACAGGCCCTGGATCTTTATTCCAATCAAAGTAGGTACGATTGCTGATCAGCTGATCAGGTCATGCAATTAGGTCACTAACCCTGTGACCATATAAACAAACATACACATGATAAACCCTCAAACCTGCTGTCTGACATCTGATTGTGCTCCTGAATTGACATCACTCATTCACAGGCCTCGTTTCAGGTTTATTTAGCTGGAGGTAGAAATGCAGTGAGGACAAAGGAACTTATGAGCGCGCTCGGAGCGCTGTTCTGTTCACATCACTTGTTTCCGGGTGAGATGAAGTTCAAGCAGAGCAGGGATGTGGAGCTGAGTGTCACTTTTCTTATTAATCACTCAGTTAATCAACAAGCATCACAGCCCACAAGAGCTTCCAGATTATCCTTTTTTCATTTGTTTGTGACTGTAAAAGTTATTTTTAGCACAGGTTTACTGATCCGTTGAATCATCTGATGCAAACAAACTGCTGAGCAGCTTCATGTGGAACAAGCTTGAACACCTCTGCTCTCTTAGTGCTACAAACAGGAAACCACAAACGTATAAATGAATGGATAAATCTTTGCATTATGAAATAAAAGCATCACTGAGGTGAAGTGTGTTAGAGGAGCTCAGCGGGTTCCCTCAGTTTTCCACATAATGTGGAGGAGTTGTTTCAGTAAGTGGTTCAAACAGAAAACACTTCTTCCTCTTCAACAGAAAGCTATAAATAGACACTGATGTGACAGACAGACAGGTGCTTTATGTATGATCTGTGTACTGTGTGTACGCTCACTGTGGGCCCCACTGTGGGTCTCTCTGTGCTTAGTGTCAGCCCACTTTATGAGCTCCACACGGGCCTCAAAGGCCAAACAATTCAAAAGCTTCACCAAAACAAGACACCACTCATGTAGCTGAACCCAGGCTCACCCCCTTTTGCTCAGCAGTGCAGAGCTATCCAAACCAGAAATACTTTTACTTTGAAGGATTCCGCACTTCCCTCTGACAGCTCCTCTGTTACTGAATGAAGGGAGCTCAGAGCTCTGATTGTGGAAGAAAACATCAAAGGCAATCTCTGAGTTATTTTTACTGCCATATTATAAAATGTGATGTTCTAGCATCATGCTATTCTTCTTAAGCCTTTAATGGTGTCAGAGGAAGCTTTTCAAACTGATAACATCAGTGCTGCTGTCTACTTGTTACATTTAGAACTGTTTTACAGGAACATCTGTAAAAAGTACTTCTCTTAAAAGTACAATACAACACTTCTGTGAAATTACTTACAAATAACACACTTTAAAATACTTCACTGTTTCACAAAGGAATAAGAATGTAACGTCCACAATTAGACTTTAATTGCAGGAACTTTTATTTAAAGAGTTTAGCAGGGCAGAAGCAAACGCAGAATTGAAAATAATAATAATCACAAAAAAAATCATGTCAAAGTATAATGAATTAACTTTATGAATCAAAATGTATTTATGAAAATAACGTGCTTGAGCTAATGTTGTTTCTGTTCTTATCTGTGGGAGGAGAGAGTTTGGAGATGAGATGGGCACATCCAGGTCTGAAGACGTGTTTTATCCCAGTATTGTCTGTACTCTAACAGCTTTTTGTTGCTGGTTTTCTAGTAAATCTTTCTTGGTAAATTATTACCTTCCTGTTACTTTATAATGTAATGACAGCTTATAAATGTCTCCATTTCTTCAAATGTCTGAATAGAACTAAAAGCTCTTTTTCTATTATCCTACATTTCATTCACTCACTCGTGGACTTGGATGAACAATTAAAGGCTACGATGTGTAAAACGAGTCATCAACTCTAAACTTGTCCTCAGATCAAAGTTTTCTTTATAGCTAACAGACCTGGACAGTGTGCGATACTGTCAGCTTGTAGCAGACCGGCTGTTTGGTAAAGCTTTGTATTGTTCAGTCAGTGTAATAAAAATAGAGTGAAATCATTTAAAACAATAAAATCTGCTCACAAACACGTGAATCTTTAATAAAAATGTTACACATGATGAAGAACCTCAGCTTCAGCTTACTGCACTGAAATAGTCAACACAATATTTTCAGGACATGATTATTGAAATTATTGAAATAAAAAGAGTTAAGTTTAATTACATCATTATGATCGTGAGAGAAGAAAAAATAATACAACAGGTCAAAAGTACAGCTTTATATATATATTCTATTTTATTCTTATCTGTGGATTTACAGACACCGTGGTAACACAAAGTTTTCATTTTAAGAAAAAAACTAAAGCAGGACAAGAAGCACAAAAACTGACGGACCAATGATCCGTCCAACTGATCCATCCTTCTTCCCCCTGTCTTGCTTTTCTCCATCTTTGTAGTCTTCATCCTTCTCTTGTTCTCCTGGCCCACTGCTACAACACAAGTGAAGTCTATCCAGGATATCCACCCTTTATCTGACACCACTTTTGTAACAGGTATTACAATTAAATAATATGAGATACGCATTAAATTATTGTCTCGACAACTTTGGACCAGAATCATAAAGTTCTAGGTAAGACTATGGAGCCTTGAAAGGATCAGCAGAGAAGGAACCACACAATGATAGATAAGATGTAATTTGAATAGAAACTGTATTGAAAGTTGTAAAGTTTACAAACCCTGCCTGTCTAAAGCCGGCTTCCTACAGTGCACAAACGCACATTAAAGTGTCCAAAAATAAAAACAAAACCAAATATCCTCTTTAAGGAAATTCTCTAAAGAGTTTCAATTAAAGAGTTTCCGCTCCTGTTGCTTCTCTTTGGAAAGAGAAATTAGAGTTCCTTGTGTGTGTGTTTCTGTCCACTGGTTCTAACACTACCCGGGTAGATTTTTAAAGTGTTAGTCTTATCTGTGTCAAGGGATGATAGTCCTGAGGTTCGCTGAAGATGGATCCCACGGCTGGCCACACCGTACTCTGGTCCGTCTACAGTCACTCTCTTGGGATTGGCTCGCCACTGAACCCACAGGGTTCAGATCTCAATTGATCCGGTCCTGGTCAAAAACCAATCTATGCACACAGTGCAGAGTGCATACATTACTATTTTATCTATGCTCCTTCCATCACTCATCTTTCAGTCAAGTATTGCTCAAGCAGATTATTTTAGTTATACAATGTCTCAACCATTATAAAATAACTTGAGTTACATCACACAAGGTTTAGTGCAACAGAAAATATACCTTATATTTACCCTTTTGAGAATAAATCAACTTGTAAGATTCACTCTTCCATATTTATCCTTTTAACAGCTGTACATCAGTGATGTTACAGTACTTTAAACATAAATATCACAACTCCGACTGGTTGTTTTTAAACAGGAAATATATTAATAGCAGTCAACTACATGTCTTTATGGCGCTAACATTCATGTAGCATCCCTTACCGGAGCTCGTGGTGAGATAACTCGCCTGGTCTGAGAAACCATCCTACTCTGACAAATTGGCTGACGCAGTTTCCCACGGCCGTATTTCACAGATTTCAGATCCTAATAAATAGCCATCTATTAGTGATGGCCCGCTTGTATGGGCTCAAATTGTGGTCATAAATATTTTGTACTTGTAAATCAGGATTTGTATGTGTAAAAATAATTTGTGTGTGCGTAAAAAAAAGATTTGTGTGTGGACTTAGCCAAAAAATACATGTGAAACTCTGCACTCAAGTTTCAAGTTACAAGTACGAATTTTGACCCTAGTTTTCTTCCTTTCATCTGATTGGCCAATGTCATGTCAATCACAAATGTAACAATCCAATCAGAGAACAGATGGGTTTGGCTGTCGGAGGGGCGCTTTTTTGAACTGCAGGTCCTTGAAGGGTAATACAGTTTGAAGCTGAAGGACCTCTATATAAAAACTTTCAGTAGCTGTTGAAAGGAAAGTTGTGGTATGTCAGTGGTTGAAAATATCATTATTACTTTAGGATTAGTTTAACAGGCTGACCCGGGACCATTGCTGTGAGTCACAGTGGGCAGCATAAAGGTCCTTTCACATCAGACGCAGCATGTGCTGCTAATGCTAACTAAAAGCCAAGGATCCAGAATTTGTTGGGAGAAACGGAGCCAGGGAGGACAATGGGAGGTTTTGTGGTGTGTGGGAGTATTTTGAGTTGATTTTGGTCAATTTATTATATCTGAAGAAGTGAAAAACTTGAAATGTCCAAAATGATCTTTTCATAATGTAAATATCATTACAGTATATGACTTCAGAAACACTTCCATTTGAATTAAAGCTAATAAAAAAATGTATTTTACAGTATACGTAAATTAAATTGCTGCACATTTTAGAAAATCATTTTGTTTATTCTTTTTAGGTGATAGTCTGTAGGACCCAGGAAGACCATATACCTGCATATCTACCAACTTGCAGTGCAGTTTCTGCACTCCAGCCTCTTCTGTTCCATGCAAGAGGTTTTTCTCTAAGGCAGGAGAAATTATCTCCAAGAAAAGAAAATGACTCAGCCATCGCACAGTAAAACAAATTCTCTTATTAAATAAAAATGAAAAAGGGCTACCTTAAATGGATCATGTTTTACTTTGCAAGTTCATGAGTATAGGGGTGGGTTTTGATTATCGATTTTCTGATTACAATCGATTCTAAATTGAATAAAGTGATATTGATTCATTAAAATCGATTTGTAAATATAAATCTTTTTTGCCTGAAACTCCAGAATCTCAGGTTAAACCTCACAAAATTTCGTCAAACACCAAACAGCTAAAACAGTAAATGAAAGCAGGTTTACGGATTCTGCATAAAAAGGTAAACACAGAGTGCAGACCCGCGCTTTGTGTTTACCTTTTTTCCCCCGCTAGATTCTGCTGCTGCAGGTTTCATCACTCTCCAAACAAAATTGACTGAACCTCCAGCAAAAGAAGATCCAAACCACACTTCACATTTTGCTTCAGATAAACAACATCATGAATTCCCTCTTTTCTGTTTTGCTTCCACCATGATAAAATCACACTTCATGCACAGCTCTCTCTCTCAGTGTACTTCAAGAACAGTTTCCCATCTACAAATCTGTTTTCTGCATTTTTCGCTTGCTCATTACCCACCGGTCTACCGTTATGTACTGACTTCTGACAAGGAAGTCTCATTTCTGTTGTTCAGTACTGAAGAAATGTAAACTTTTTACAATCATGCGAAATTGCAAAATGCTTAGCTGTGTCTCTAATTCAACCTCTGTAACGTTGCTCTCCTTTATTTCAGCAGCATCAGGTAATGTTCACATGTTGATTCATGGTTTTCTTCTTTTTTTTGATCTACTGCAGAATATTTTTAAGGAGGTTTCTTTGCTATGAAAAGCCAGGCCACGTTTTTTCTGTGTTTTATTCTGAGTTACTTTGAAACAAAGGCATCTGCTGTGATGTTTACATCTCTGATGAAGTCTCACAGTGTCAGCTTTCTTTTTATAGATATAAAAATATGGATATATAGTGATAAATGATCAGAACTATAATATTTCTGACTGTCTGAGGGAAAACTTTCCCGATTCAAATCAAATTGAATCGAATTGTTGATTGAATCAAAATGATTCTAGAAATCGGTGACGATACCCAGCCCTACTTAGCCCCCTGAGCATTTTCCCTTTCCAGTTCACAATCAATCCTACCCCCAGGTCAAAAATATGTATAGGAAAATTGGCCTAATATAATATTTTTTTATAAACATACCTGTCCGGCTGTCCAGTGATTAATTGCATAAGTACATGGAGGCAGGACCTCACAGCAGAAGCATTCTCCATAATGTGCTGTACATTATTATCAGTGTTGGTCAAGTTACTTGAAAAAAGTAATCAGTAACTAATTACTGATTACTTCCCCCCAAAAGTAATCCCGTTACTTTACTGATTACTTATTTTCAAAAGTAATTAATTACTTAGTTACTTTTTAAAAACACGATTTACAACCTGAATAGGTGATAAAGCGATAGATCTTTCAGCCTAATTCTACTTTTTCTGCATAATCCATCATACAAAATGTAATCAAATGGAAACGTCTCTTTTTAAAACTTTAAACTTTAAATCTTTTAACTTTATGCATCAAGCAAAAATTTAATTATATGCAACATTCTCTGACTGGAAGAAATTTGTTTAACATTTAAACCTATTTTCTGCACATTCCAGCATATAAAATAAAATAATTTTTTGTGTTTACACTCACTCTTTCAAATAGATGCAAGTAAAACACAGCAGAAAATAAATAAAATCAAAGACTCAGCGGCCCTGTTGCTCTATTTTCACCTGTAAAGCAGGAGTGGGGTAGGCGGAGGTTTACCCTGGTGCAGGTGTGCCGCAGCGGTCAGTTGAAGACTCCACAAGTTTCTCTGTGAATTTCTCATTACAGTCGTAGCGCACTCGGTGCTTGCTTGGAAGTTTATCGGTTTTTACGCTGTAAAAAGAAATTTTCTTCCCACGCACAACGGACACTAATGTTTTTGTCACTTTTTATGGAATCAAACTCAAAATAAGGTCAGTACTTCCACGCTTTAAACGCTGCACGCTCATACTCTCTCCCGCACTCGATATATTATCCATTATTGATCTGCGCATAGCTGTTGTCACAAACGTCGCACTCGCTTACGTCACTGTCATGAGACACTCTCGCAAAAAATCACGGTTTTAGTAACGCAGTAACGCAGCGTTCTTATGTGAAAGTAACGGTAATCTAATTACTGTTTTTGCAATGGTAATCCCTTACATTACTCGTTACTTGAAAAAAGTAATCAGATTACAGTAACGCGTTACAAGTAACGCGTTACTGCCCATCTCTGATTATTATATGTGTATTATATATATTTCTCACTTATTGTATTTACCAACATCAAGAAGTCATAAGCAAAGAAAGGCCACACCATGGTGCATGTTTAAATAGGGAAAGTTTATTGATCAAAATGTATTAAGCAAATAAGCATAACCATTTTTTCAGCCCCCCCCCTCCCCTTCAAAAAAAGAGGAAAAAAAAAAACAATTACATGTTCAAAGCGACGCAACGGTAGCCCAATATCAAATACCAAACAGAACTCCACTAATGATTTCATGAATGATTCTTTTTAGTTTGTAGAGTCAAGCTACTCTTCATAATTTTCGCCACCAGATGTCACCAGAGAAGACTGTGTTGAAAAGCTTCGAGTAATGAATCGTTTTTTAATACAAGCTTCAGAAAGCTTCATTTGGCCATCACTTAACTACTAGTATGTGAAGATAAATTGTGAATTTAACTTTTATTTAAGCTTTTCTTACCGGGATCTTGAGTAATGGCTTTAACAACAGGAACTGTTGACTAACAGAAAGTCATCTCAAGACATACTCGCCTCCTTGTGGCGGGGAGGGAAATTACACCTCCAAGCTTATTCAGCAGCAGAACCCTCAAATCTGATGTGGGTTACAACTTACCCGAACACCAGCGATCCGGTTAAGAGATCCTAGGATGAAGCAACTGATGTTTTATTATCAGCTATGAGCATGTGACCATGTGACAGGTGCTGTGTGGGCTCTGCTACAAATGAGAAAGAAGTAATAAATATCACATTAAAATGTAAAAGTAAGTCTTCAATGGATTATCATGACGTAAATATGTCTGTAGTTAAACAGGTTATTCTGAATATTGCTAGTCCCTTAACATATGTCTGTAATTTATCATTTCAGTCCGGTTGTTTTCCAAAAAAAATGAAAATTGCGAAAGTAATACCACTATACAAAAGTAATGACAAACACAGTTTTACCAATTATAGGCCTATTTCTCTACTGCCTCAATTCTCAAAAATTTTAGAAAAACTTTTTAATTCAAGATTAGAAAAATTCCTTGAAAAACATCAAATAATAAATGTTGGTCAGTATGGTTTCAGAACGCAAAGAACCACTTCAATGGCGATAACTGAGGCAGTAGAAGAAATTACTAATGCACTGGATAAAAATAAATATGCAGTTGGTATTTTTGTTGATCTCAAAAAGGCCTTCGACACAATCAATCACTCAATTTTATTGGATAAATTGGAAAGATATGGTATTCGAGGGAAAGCTGGTAACTGGTTAAAAAGTTACCTAATGGGTCGGGAACAATATGTTAGCATAGGGCATTACCATTCAGAGAAACTTGGTATTATATGTGGTGTTCCCCAAGGATCAGTGTTGGGACCAAAACTTTTCAATGTATACATAAATGATATTTTTGATGTTTCTCAAGTACTTAAACTCATACTGTTCGCAGATGACACCAACATATTTTTCAGCAGCGATGATTACACTGATCTTGTAATGACCGTAAACAGGGAGCTAAAATTAATAAAAAAAATGGATGGATATAAATAAATTATCATTAAATATAAGTAAAACTAAAGCAATGTTGTTTGGTAATTTAAAATATAATATAGAATTGCCAATTATCATTGAAGGTGTACCAATTGATAATGTGAGTGAAAACAAATTTTTGGGAGTCGTAATTGATAATAAAATTTCATGGAAACCCCACGTCAGACACATAAAAACCAAAATTTCCAGAAGCCTCGCAGTTTTGAACAAAGTGAAACCATACCTTGATAAAGATGCACTTCGTATTCTGTACTGTACCCTGGTCCTTCCATATTTTACATATTGTGTGGAAGTGTGGGGAAACACATATAAAAATACAACTAATCCATTAGTTACAGTACAGAAACGAGCACTGCGTATTATTCACAAGGCTGGTTATCTAGATCATACTCACAAACTCTTTCTTCAGGCAAAGTTACTTAAATTCCAGGATCTGGTTAATTACAATACATCCATAATCTTATACAAAGCTTTTAATAAACTTCTACCTGCAAATTTACAAACTATATTTGAAATTCGAGAAAGAGGTTATAATGTGAGAGGCTTCGGAAAATTCAAATTACCCAGAATTCGAACAACCCGTAAAGGTTTTTGTGTGTCTGTATGTGGTGTGAAAATCTGGAACAGTCTGAGTTTACAACTGAAACAATGCAAAAATATTCATAGATTTAAATTCCTCTACAAACAGTTGGTCTGGTCACAGTATACTCAATGATGGTTTTAGTGTGCTCTGTAATGTCTGTTCTCTTACCATTGCTGGTATGGATTCAAAAAAAAATGCGTATGTATGTATATATGTCCGTGTGTGTAGATATATATGTATGTATGTATATGTATGATGCTTTGCAACGATGGGCGTAGCTGCGGGAAGCTTATTGTTTTTGTTGATGAGTGAGTATAGGGGTGGGATTTAATAAGTTTTCTTCGTCCCACTCCTTTTCAGGTAATTTTTGTTTGTTTTTTGTTTTGTGCACTTTATGTTCAATATATGTATTTTGTTATGCCTGAAATGAACAAATAAATGAAATGAAATGAATGAAACCATCAGGTGCTTTTCAAACGTGCTGTGTGACTGTGTGTTTGCTTTAAGTGCTTTGGCCACAAAGATTATAAACTATCGGCTATGTTCATGATGTTTAGCTTATTTCAATTCAAGAAAAGAACCAGCAAAAATTAGTATCACAGCCCTGCTATTAAGACACAGGAAGATCTGTGGAATTATACTAATTATACAGTTTAAATACAATAAGCTCAGAGTAACCTGAAGATTAGACATGAAACAGAATTCAGAACTAGGTTCAGTCTATTTACACGTTTTCATTTAACATCCACAAGTACAAATAGGTGGGCTGTTTCATGGTCATAAAGCATTTACCTGTCAGCTTTATTCTGCCCACACGATGCCTTTAACAGGAATAAATGAAACTACCTGCTTCTTTTGTCCACAGCATTTACTGTACAACAGGCTGCTGATAATTATCTGATATTTACAGAGTCTGCCAGTTAAGTCGGACAGTAAAACCACCTTTGGGTTCCTAAAGATTTGAGTCAATTTTAAGGTAGAAAGACTTTCTGCAAAAAGGCTCATAACATCAGGAATAGGCACCAAATCCAAGGAAAAAGAAAAATCAGAATAGGAACGATTAGGCCTTAACAAAGAAAATACTAAGGAAGTGAGCTACAGCTTTAAGAGCGAGCCAGCTGTTTAGGAGTTAATGTGCAGATGTTAATGTTAACACAGCAGCTGGAGGTGTTCATTAGAGGTACGGAGTGATGAGTTCACTTCAGTCTGACTGAGACACTCATCAATCTGAACCAGCTGAATCAAAGATCAGCAGTGTGTTCACACATCAGGCAGTTTATACTTTAGAGTCACAGAAGAAGAACAACTCTGTTCTCTGTGATAAACAGAAGAATTCTTTAAGATATATAAACAGTCTTCAAAGAACATGCACTCATTTTGTTTCTAACTACAGTCACAGGCTCATTAGGAGCTGTGACTCAATTTGAGTTTAATTCTGATTTTAGTTTTATTGTTACATAGTGAAGTCACAGAAAGTCAGTGCTGTCAGTTTATTCTCTTTTACTGAGTCTGATCATGATGTGTTCCACAGAGAGGACTTTGTTCAATGAATAACTGATAGAAAGTTCCCTTCATGAATGTTTTCATGTCAGGAAATAATTCATCTTGAAACCTTTAGTGCTGAAACATCTCTCACTCTCTCTCAGACCTACATGAAGACCATCACTCAACTTTATTCACTTCTAATGGAAAGAACCCAGGCAGAGAAAAACAGACCACGAAAACAGAAACAGTGATTTTCATTTTATTTTTTGATTTACAGGATTGGAATAAATTATAAGGAGGGCACATTATTAATCTTATATTAATCATATTTATATATCTTAAAGAAATATTTAAAGAAGTACATTAAAACTTGAGCCCCAATCCCCCCCACAACCCCTGTTTGGGTAAGTGGAAGACGATGCACTGATGGTTTATTTTTAAATAAGGATACACTTATTCTGACAGCTTCATTATCTATGACAACATCCACTGGCACAGCCAATGCACACAAAGTATATGAATAAAACACATGGAGCCTATCCCAAGTCTCAAAGGCATTTCAATACTTTATTTAAACCTTTTAAAAAGTTTCCATACCTGTTATTTTTTAATTATATTTATTTATATTTTTTTCAGTTCTTTTGTAAGCATACTTGGTATGTTCAAAGTCATTTTGAGACATTTAACACAAAGTGGTGAATTGTATTGTGCCATAATTAGGATACACTCGTCATAGATTTGACTACTTTATTGCATTTATTTATGAAAACACCTTCAGTTTCTTTAATTCATTAAAGATAAACTTGTGATACTGATACATTTGTTAACTCAAACACTTGGTATTTTTCTCTTTTCTTCCTGCCTTCAAAAAGTTAAACTTTATTGATATAGCAGCTTTTCCATTCTTACTGTTCAATACATGTAAAGCTTTCACATATTCACAAAGTGCTTTTAATATTAAAATAAAAACTACTGTTTTTCATCTCATTCAGCTGCCTTGTCTGCAGCAGCTGTGGTACTTTTCTATTTTATGTCTAAGCTCTTCAAATCTTTTTTTTTTTTTTTTTTTTTTATCAGCCACTCAGCTACAATCATCTGTGTGATTGGTCAGATGTTGCCCATGTTGCCATGATATGTTGAACTCACTTTATAGCACAGGGCACAGATTCAGGACCTAGATCGTATTTCATGTCTGCATTGAAGCCTGGGAACAGCAACAGAAGACTCAAAGTTCAGCTGGAAGCTGGTTTGTTTCCTGACTCTGTTGGTTTTTTAAAATGTTTTCTGTAGAATAAAAATCCAACAACAGCAGCAACAAGAAGCACAGCAGGAACTGACAGACCAACTATCAGTCCTACAGGTACATCCTCCTTGTTTCCTCCATCCTCTGTGTCTCCTCCTGTCTGAGCTGCAGGTGAGAAACAGGTGTGAGGTGTCAGCTGTCAGGTAGGTGATGAGTGAAGAACAGAACAGAATCCATTTCCTCTTCAAACTGCTGTCAGACATTATCTACTGCACTCTGATCACATCACTCAGACCAGCTGCTTTCTACAAAGTCTCATCAACAACATCTTTAGAAACAAACATCAACAACCAGGAAGCAGCTTCACCTCTGATCACACACACACTCAACTCTACTCACTCACCTGGAGGAACAACATGAAGGTTGGTGCTGTTGATGGACTGCCATTGCCATGTTTCTTCCATGAACACACGACACTTGTATGTTCCAGTGTCATTAATCGTCACATCCTTCAGAATTAAAGACACGTCTCCATCCTTCATCTGTCTGTCCTGCAGATCCACCCGGTTCTTAAAAGATGGATGCTGGTTGTCCATAAGAAAGTGCTCATCCCGGTACAAAAGCACATATTCTGACCCCAGGTCAGCTCTGCTCCACTCTAAAACTCTGATGTTGTTGTTTGGAGCTCGACATGTCAGAGTGACGTTTTGTCCAGACTCAGCTTTGATGATTTTCTGGTCTGAAAGAGAAAACAACACAGAGCAGAGAGGTTAAAGGTCAAAGTGCAACTGTTCACTTCTACAGCAGCCAATCAGAGAGCACTGAGCTGAAGAAGAGGGAGAACATTAGACATTACAAGAGACTAAACTACATTTAGTTCTTATATAGTGCTTTCCTACTCAGACATGCTTTATATAACTTGCTTCATTCACCCAAGCACTTTTTTCTGTGTCACTGATTTCTATCTAACACACATTCCTAGTCTGCTGGATTTATCTAAGTGCAACCTAGTGTTAGTATCTTGCCCAAGGATATATGGCACACAGACTGGAATCAAACCATTAACCCTGCAATTAGTAAGAGACCTGCTCTACCACCTGAGGTCATCCATCTTTAAACACACTGACAGTGATGCTTGATCAGTGTGACCAGTCACAGCAGGTTATAGATTATTGGTTACTGATTTCACTGTTTAAAGCTTCATACAGATTGGACAGACAGATAGGATCACATGGTGAGTGAAATAAATGCAGAGATGGTCACCTCAATATTTAATCATTAGTTATCTTTGGTCTCTGGCTCTATTTCACAAGGTGTCTTTGTCCTGTCTTTTTCTTTTTTACAGGTCGCGATGATGTTATATCTTGTGTGATATTTCTGGCAGAAACCTGATTCCATATAAATTATTTCACCTTAAAGCAGCGCTGCTAACTGACTTTAGCATCATCACACCGACGGACACAAACCAAATAATATGAAAATAATTCTTGGAGAAATATCATTAACGCGTAACCCAGGCTCATTCGCTTCATTCCTTGTTATCTCACAGATAGACTCTGTTAAAAACTTAGTTTCTAACAGTTAAATCTCACCTGCAGAGACGAACAGGACAAACATCAGCGTGGAGCAGAGCGACGCAGTTACAGCAGACATGTCCGTGTTCTCTGGTTCTGCTGATCTGACTCTTAGTTTGTTCTAAATGTCTGAGTCTGTTGGTGTTTTCACTCAATAACTGAACCTGAGGTTAAACCTGAACACATCAGATTACATTTAAGGTTTAAATAAAGATCAAAAAATTTTCTGTCACCCGTTCGCACGATCTCAAAAAGAAATTGAGCCACGTGACGTTGTGATGTGTTACGTTGGACTGTAGTTGGACGATGAAGTGCATGGTTAAAAAAAGGTGAACAAATTATATACAAAATATAAAATATATCAAATTTAAATGGATGTCATTTATATATTTTATATTTTGTGTATTTTTTCTGTATAAAAATGCATATTGTACTATGAAGGAAGCAGCATTTACCTCCATAAAAGCTGTTCTATAGAACTTTTTTGAGGAATAAAGAAGCAGCAGAACAAACAGCATCAAACACTTAGTTTAAAAAATATAGAGATAAAGTCTGACAGCTTTTGTTTCTTCAGATGATAAAACCCCCACACTGAATTAGTTTCATAAGATGTGTTTTCACAGATGAAACCAGCAGTAACAGTAAATCAAATGCTTCACACTAACTCCACATGACCTTCATCTGTAACCAGTAAAGTGAAGAGTTAACACTGGCTCTCATGGATTAACATTAACAATGTGTTAATCCACTGAAGCTCACAGACTTCAGTCAACCTGTCAGATTATCTAAGAAACTGAAAGACGTCATTTTAAACACTTACTGTTGTTCTGAAGGATCTGAAACCCTCAAACACTCTTCTGATCATCAGGATGGAAAAATTATCCACAGATGAAAACAGAGTCACGTCAGCAGGAACTTATTTATGTTTCATTTCAGGTGAGCAAAACATTTTACAAAAGTAAATCACTCAAAAATGAAAAGTCAAAAGATAAAATTAAAGAAATTGTGGGCAAACTGACCTCTGTATCAAAAGAATACAGATCAGACCAGCCTGTACATCCATTCACAGACAAACAAATCCCTGAAGTCAGAAATGAGAATTTGTTTCACTGACGTATTTGGTTTTGAATAAAACCAAATACTCTGCAAACACTCCGGTTGTGTTTTCGACTCAGAGGCCCTCCCAGCACACAGGAGCAGGGGTACAAATCACGTTACTTGCTAAACTACCTGCAGTCCCTGCACATACCTCCACCTGTGAAATTATATTATTGCAAACACACTAATCGACACGCTGGAGAGATTATATCTCTCAGGTCTGCAAACGCCTTGGTGTTCTCCCGGATACACTGGAAGAGGTGGCCAAGGAGAGGGAGGTCTGGGTGTCTCTGCTTAGGCTGCTGCCCCCATGACCCGGCCCCAAATACTGCAGCAAAACTGATCGATGGATTAAACCTGTATAATTATATTATTATATTAATATTTGCTCATGAATTAATTGTGGTTCCTTTGGCAAAGACTTGACTCCATCAGACTGATTCTGCCTTGGAGCAGTGATGTCCTGATAATATGTGAATCTAACATATGAGACAAACAGGACTTCAGGATAGTGTCCATGGTTTGAGGCAGAGCACACCAGATATAAAACAGTAATGGAGGATGTTTCCTGTTTCGGCTTTATATCATGTCACATAAAGTCGGACAGCTTGTCATGAATTCAGATGAAGTTTTTAGAAATTAAACTTGCTTCACACTAACTGCACGTCACATTCATCTGGAACCAGTAACCCACTTAAGAATATCTCAAATCCTCAAAATCTTGGAATCCACTTCCCAGTTAATAATAATTTGGCTGCAAAGAAACATTTCAGTCCTTTAATTATGTTTCTCTGGCAGTTCTGCTGTAATCACAGCAACTTATTACATCCACTTAGTCTCATTTTCCTGACCAGTTTTCCTTTACCTGGATGTCATCACAGTGGGTAGGTGACCTGATAAGGACTTAGAAAAAGAGAAGAGCCTGTGATGTAAATGTACAAAAACAGAGCAACTATCTGATGCTGTAAATTCCATTGTCATACAAGCATGTGAATTGCTCAATAAACATATCTTGGAAAAAAGAAAAAGAGAAGAGCAGTGTGCTGAGAATCTGAATGACTTTATACAGGTCTCATTAAAAATGTGGTGCAGGATCTCTGCTGTGGAAACCAAAATGCACACAGTGTGTTTGTACCCTGATGCTTTTATGCAAATTATATTTAAATGAGAGCAGCCTGTAAAAATATCTCTTCATCACAAAACTGGAAAACATTTAGGGCCAGAGTTACTGACAGTGCAAAGCATTAACATTAAAAAGCCACTGGATTTATCAAAGAAGCTCAGAGTCACTTTGTGAATGAAAGCCATGGACAGCAGTGTTTTTGCATTCGGCTTTATTGCATATGTATTTGTAAGAGTTTCACTTTGAGCAGGATATTTAAATGAGTCACGCAAAATGAGATTGACTAATAGTCTGGTCAGCTGTTCCACACACATTTAAGGTGGATTAAATGTGTAATAATGCAGTTATCCTTTGGAGAAATCCTGAGCTCCACTTTAGTCTCAGTCCTCAGGACATCATACAGTGCCCAGTGATTTCTGTCAAGAGAACTAACCCTGATATCATGAACATATTGATTCTCTTTCAGCCTCCTCTCATTGATTTGAATTGCCTCGTTTAAAACCTTAACTCACACTAAAAGCCCTAAATCAGTGCCAGTAATAACTCAACTGAACTGGCTGGATCTTTGTATATAAATTATAATTAATTGACAAAATGATACAAAATGATATAAAGTTACCCAGGCGAGTGGAGCTTGATCAGAGATCGTGGAGGCTGGGTGGCACATGTGAGCAACGAGAGAAAGATGGAGGATGTGAGTGTTGTAAACAATAAGATCTATTTATGATATTATAACATTATAACATGCAAGAACTACAACTTTCTGTGAGCTGTTGAAGCAGCTCATTAACTGTCTTTGTATTTTACATGGAGGCTAGCATCCCGTCGATTTCAACGTGATCTGCTTTAATTATTAACATATACTGGTTCAGTTTGTCATGTTCACTGTTTAATAACTAAATAACACAAAAATGTTGATTATACTTGACTTTATGTAAGAATTAACAGTGTGTTTGTCACATCTGGCAAAGCAGATAGCATGGAGTGAGGTGATTGTCCACCCAAATGCAGGCGTACAGAGACAAGGGTGGAAGATAGCAAAAGCGAGCCTTTATTTCTGGCTGTAAAAACACTATGAACAAAAACCAGACTGGGGAAAGCTAAATATGAAACACAAGAAACACAGTAAAACACGCAGACAATCCAAGTGTTCCCTTCAGTTTCTCAGGGAAACTGAGGGAAACACACACCATATATACACAGGGGGAATAGGAGACAGGAAACAGGAGGGGAACACAGCTGGGACTAATCCGACCTTACGAGACAAGGGGAAGCAAGACTAGATACACTGCACACAGGATAAGAACTATCAAAATAAAAGAGGAAACACACCTCCCGAAACTCAGACGTAAGACACACAAGCTTAACACAGAGACAAGGTGACTAGTCATGAAACACGGGACACGGGAAAAGCGACAGTGTTAGCTGTTAGCATTATTATCTAACCATGCATGCACTCCCTCATGCTCCATCATCCAGGTCATGGTACTTTTAAGAGTTTGAGTTGAAGACAACTGGACCTCTGATTATGGTCACAAGGATGCTTCACCTCTTCAGTTCTGAAAGCTGATGGAGAGTCTCAGGTATTTAACTCCTAGTGAGGTTGTGATGTTGGCAGTGGTCCTGAGAGTGGCTGACCCACCCTGCTGTCAACTGAGTTACTGAGGTCACATGGGTCAAGGTGTGAGTGTGGGGGGTTGAATGGCCTGGAAGGGATCCCAGGACTATGTTATAGGTGTCGAACACTTTTTCTATGTTTGAACTTAATGTGACCACTAGAGGGAGGTGTGTGCCTGTTACTGCTGTGAATGCATCATGACTGTCAAGCTCAATTATGTTTGTACAGTAGTAATAAATACCCACCTCATTCTAAATTCTAAAGGAATAAAAATGAATAAAAAGCACCAGAGCATGTTAATGTGACAGCACAAGTTACCATGATGATTTACCTTGAAGTGAACCACCTTCATAGAAAACCCGATGTTCACCAATAATTACCTGGATAAGTCAAAATTTGTGCCAAAAGTGATTTTTGCTGTTTCTATGTGTTTTAAATGTGTGATATCTTTACTTATCCTTTTGACTACAGTAGTTACCAACATATGTCATCTCTGACAGAGCTCCTATGCTCCTCCCACACTGAAGTCACTCAGCCTCCCCAATCATAAACACTTATTAAGTCTTTTCCTTGTAATAAAACTCTTTTAGTTAAGAGCCTTTGTGTGCTGAGTCATCTTTATGGGTCCAGCTACCGGAGTAATATATCATTGTGGTGGGGCGTGGTTTGTGGCTCAGCTGCAGGGTTGTGTGAAGCAGTGGGGTGTGGTGTCAGGGGATGCTCCACACACCTGTCCTCCATCATCTAATCATGCCTTCCCTATTTCAGCAGGGTGTTGCGACCTGTAGGGAGAGAGAGACGTGGTGCACAAGCATAAAGGTGAAAAAAAACGTGTAAATAAAGTGTTCAAGTGTCTGTAACGCTGTGTGCCTTTGTCCTTTAAATAAAAGACGTTTTTTATTGTTGTTAAAAACACTGACATATGAATCATTAAAAAACATAAAAAGGCACCTAACTCAAAGGATGAACCAGCAAATTACCAATTTATTTATAAGACTCAAATTCTTCCAGATTAAAGTGGAAATGTATGAGAAAAATGGGCAATTTAACAAGAAATAACTCAGAAAATAGTTTTTTCTTTGATAAAGGAAACTCATGACTTTGCACATTTGGTTTGCTGTGCTTTATGCCAACACTAGATAACCTAATATAATATTCTTGTCAAGTGGATTTGGCAACACAGAAGTATATGTGATTATAGCACAAAATAAACACATTATCATCGGCATCCAGACTTTGAACAGATGTAAACTTTGTTTGTTCAGAACAAACTGATGTAAATTTGTGTATCAAGAACTACAACAAAATGGATGCAAGGATATCACTGGTTACATCTTAGGATATCAATATGATTAGTGGTACAGCAGGACGCAATCAGACAGATTAGAGTAACCGATCCTTTGAGTATTTTTTTCTTCTTCTCAAAATGTAACCGTGGCTCAGTAGTCGGCTTGATAGTGTCTGCACTTGTTCACCAGGGTTGGACAACGCCAGGCCTCAGGGGCCGGTGTCCTGCAGGTTTTAGATGTGTCCTTGATCCAACACAGCTGATTTAAATGGCTAAATTACCTCCTCAACATGTCTTTGAGTTCTCCAGAGGCCTTGTAATGAACTAATCATTTAATTCTGGTGTGTTGACCCAGGGTGAGCTCTAAAACCTGCAGGACACCGGCTCAAGAGGCCTAGAGTTCGACACCCCTGGTTTAGTTGTTCATTTCCATGTTTGAACTTCTTCTACCTCTGGTAAACAGAGGCGTTACATTGTGAACTGTTATTCTTTGTGTTGGACTGCCATCTTGTGGTGCATTTAGGAATTGTTCAGAATCCTTAATGCACCATGCATTTTTTGCTTGCTTACAAAATCAGGATGATGAAACTCCATAAGAAGATTGTTATGGGACACATCATGTATTATTGTAGAGTCTACCTTACAATATAAAACACCTTGAGGTGACTGTTGTTGGTATTTGGAGCTGTAAAAACAATTTAATTTGTCTGCTCCTCATTCACCGTCACATTGCATATAAAACAAACATTCTCTTGCATGTACGGCCTTCTGACTGAGGATTAGTGCAATCCAGCATTAAAGTGATGTACACCATTCTGTCCAGTTATAAAATAGTGTTTTTGCTACAAGGTGATCCTCAAGCTAACAACTTGCATGTTGGTATAATGGTTGTTATGCAGCATGATGTGCATGTGGAGGTCAAAAGAAGAAGTGTCAGGCCTGAAATCTGCAGCAGATGAACAACATCACCATGAAACTGGGACGCTCTGTTTCTTTCATTTATTTCTGGTTCATCACATGAAACAGCCAATCATAAGTCTGTTCACAAAACACATAAAGATCATAATTTCATAACTGCAAGAACTTAAAGAAAACCTTTAAACCTTTCACCTCTGTACGTTACAAAAACATAGATAATAAAAAACAACATTACACAGGTATAAATGTAAAGATGAGACATATACATGAAGACACATTAAGGAACTTGTTGAATAGAAGAAGCTGGCGAGGTTCACAGTTCAGAGTCAGAGAGAAATATCTACAGTTCAGCTACATGAATTTTTAGTTTCATACAGCGTTCGCATCCCTCTGTGAGCAGTAAAGTTGATAAGCTGGATTTACTTTGAAGTAACAAAAATAAAAAATACAAATATATAAAACTAAATAATAGCACCTAAAACAAGCTTGTTATACAAACTTGTTTTTTTCACATTGTGCTGCAGTTAAAGAAGAAAAGGCCACATGAGGTTGATATTTTAAACCAACACAAAAAAACCTGCTTAATTTAAAGTTAATTTCAATGAAATTAACCTGGATGTTAACTTATCTTCAGGTCATCTGTGTAACTGTCCTCCTGCGAAGAGGTAAGAGGCTGTGTGATCTCTGGATCATCGTAAGTCTTAGATTGAAGTCGTCTTTTTATCCAAAACCTAACAACACCGACAACAAGAAGCAGAGCAGCACAAAGAAACGCAGCAGAAACTGCCACTCCAACATGTTCATCCTCCTTCCCTCTGTCTTCCTTTATTTTATCCGTCTTTCCTCCTTCCTTAGTGTGTCCTCCTGTCGGACCTGCAGGTGAGAAACAGGTGTCAGCTGATCAAATGAAATTAATTGGATTTAAAATGTATTCTTGGGGATAAATATCCTGATGAAGCTTATAATTGATCCTCTAGTAGCTTTAATGTCAACAGCCTGGGCAACAGATTAGAATCAAGTACGAAAACATTTACACATTTTACACATCACTAAATGAAAACTCAGACATCCCAGTGTGAGTGTGATGTAACATTCAGTGGTTTTAATGAGATACGGTTTAAAAAGCTGCAAATATAATTTTTGAATATCAATGGTTACTTGTAGAAAATGTAATTTATACATAATGTATGTCGATTTTCCCCCAGCAGAGAATCAACATCACACTGAATACATGCTGGACATGAAAATACTCAGAGCTGATTTTAAACAAAAACTCTGAACATGACCAGGTTATGTTTTTAACATTAGTTACCATGGTGATTTAACCAGGTAAAAAGAGAGTGTCTGACACAGAAAGCTCTGAGTAGAGCCCTAAAATAGCTCAGACATTAATCTGACTCTGTAATCTGTTTCACTTTACCACAAAGACAACAGCTGGAGAAACATCTGTCTACCTCTGACATCCACCAGCTCATCCATACAACAAACAAACACCAACAACCAGGAAGCAGCTTCACCTCTGATCACACACACACTCAACTCTACTCACTCACCTGGAGGAACAACAACAGTCAGGTTGGTGATGAGGTCCCATGAGTGAGTTTCATTCGTCTGGACACGACACTCGTATCTTCCAGTGTCATTAATCGTCACATTCTTCAGAATCAAAGACACATTTCCATCCTTCATCTGTCTGTCCTGCAGATCCACCCGGTCCTTAAAAGATGGATGCTGGTTGGCTGGAACAAACTTCCCATCTTGGTACAAAAGCACATGTTTATCTACCAGGTCAGTTCTGTTCCACTTTACAGCTGCGATGTTGTTGTTTGTAGCTCGACATGTCAGAGTGACGTCCTGTCCAGACTCAGCTGTGATGATTTTCTGGTCTGAAAGGGAAATAAGACAGAGCAGAGAGGTTAAAGGTCAAACTGTTTCAATCTATAGCAGCCGTCTACGGCTGTATCCCAATTCAGGGTCTGCAGCCTTAAAGGCCACATTTTATATATATATATATATACTATAGTAAATAATATCTGAATATGACGGCACAAGCAGGATTCACTGCACTGTTAATGTTAGCTATGTTATATTGCTGCCTCTGTTCGGTGGTGTCGAGCCAAACGGACTTTAACGTGTGTTTGAACGAGCTGACGGTTCACTCGTTAAGCTGAAAGAAAGATGCTTTAATCACAGGAGTCACACATGTGTCCACTGGACCATCTGGAACTCTTCTTGTTTAGCACTCGTAATAACACAAACACTAAATCCTCCTTCTCTTGTGCTGTTTTGTAGCAGTGTGTGCACCTGAGACTGTCACCTGTCTGTCTGTCCTGCACTCTCTCTCTGTTTCTCTATATTATGATATGATATATATATATCATAATAGTCTGACAATACATATAATATTGGCCATATTATATTTACATTACCACAGTGAGATGACTTTAGTCTCATGAACAACATTAGCTAATTATTATTTACTAACTAATCTTGAAATGACTGTTCAGTACAGAAATGAAGCCCAACTATCATGTTTTACAGTCTCCGTGGTCTCAGCCTCAGATACTCAACTAATCAAAGTGATGTCATGACAAAAATGAATGACCAACAAAACATTTTTTCTCCTTCATTTCTGTCAAACAAAGCTGTATGAAACATTTCTCGTAGTTAGTATCATGGTTGCTAGGCAACCTGAGCAGCGCGACGAGGGCTAGACCGTCCCATTTCACAAGCCTCTCACTTCCGCACTTCCCGTACTTGTAGTACGCACCGTACGTAGTACGCGTGGTCTCTTAATTGGGACACAGCCTCTGTCTCTCTCACAGATGTTAAATGTCAACTCAGCCTCGTGTCTCCGTCACACACAGAGAGAAACTGAATCCATATGAAAGTAATTCTTTACGAAATTTTGTTAACATATAAAGAGGCTGATACTATTTAATCATCTTTATGTCGCAGCCAGATATATTTGGGCTTAAAACAGTTAAATCTCACCTGCAGAGACGAACAGGACAAACATCAGCGTGGAGCAGAGCGACGCAGTTACAGCAGACATGTCCGTGTTCTCTGTTTCTGCTGATCTGACTCTTAGTTTGTTCTAAATGTCTGAGTCTGTTGGTGTTTTCACTCAATAACTGAACCTGAGTTTAAACCTGAACACATCAGATTACATTTAAGGTTTAAATAAAGCTGACAGTCACTGACTGCGAATCTGTCTCTGAGACGCTCACGCAGACGCTACTCTTTCGATTTCTTCTTCTTCTTCTTCTGTATAGGGTTTATTGGCGGTCGGCAAACAGCAATATGGTGCATTACCGCCACCAACTGGTGTGGAGTGTGGACCGATATGAAATAAATAAATAAATAAATAAATAAATAAATAAATAAATAAATAAATAAATAAATAAATAAATAAATCCTCCCGAACAAATGGGTCTGCCTTAAAAACCAAATTACAGCCTGATAACTTTCACTTACAGAGCTCATGCGAAATAAATCAATCCAGCCCAACTTCACTTTCATATCGTCCAGCTTTTGACCAGCTGTCTCATCTCCACATCATACCTCTGACAATGCAGTAAAACATGTCCTATTGTTTCCTGTTCCCTACTGCAGTCACACTCCCCTGTACAGTGTTTACCTATTAAAAATAATGTGCTATTTAAACCAGTGTGTCCGAATCTCAGTCGAGATATAATCGTCTCCTCTCTCCTGTTTCGTCCTGTACTTCTCATTTCCCCCACTTTCCTTTGGATTTTATAAAACCACCACCCTTTCCTCTCTTCCTCCCATTGCTTTTGCCACCTTTCCTTCATTTTCTATCGTATTCTGCTCTTGAGCTCCGTCCCACTCACACTAATAACCACATCTACCATCGGTCTCCTTGTTGAGACTTTTGCTGTCCTATCTGCCATTTCACTTCCTTTAACTCCATGATGCGCTGGTACCCATAAGAATGTGACAAGCCCCATCATAACAAGTCTGAACAATGTTTGCTGGATCTCTATCATAATGTCAGGTCTGCAGTCTGAGTGGCTGTCTTGCAGACTGGCCAGTGATGAGCTCGAGTCTGAACATATCACAGATCTTAGTGGTTTTGTTTCCTCAATCCACTGGACTGCTAACATACTGAAAGCATTTCCCCTGTGTACACTGATAAACCGTCACTGATCCTTTTCCCCACCTTGATATTAAATTGAGGAACTATAAAGGCTATCCCACTTTGGTTGGCTGTATTCTTTGATGCATCTGTGTAGATTTTGACATAACTATAATGACATGGTGAAAAACATATAGCACATGATATAGTTAAACCTTGTCAGAAACAAGAAAAATAAAGGGAATCAATAAGAAGTTTTGGTTAAATTACAGGGAGAAATACATTAGAAAGGAATTAGTAACAAAAGTATTAGTTCAGCAGTATCATTTTCAGTTTTACCACCATGGTTATACGAACAAACAACTCCTGATTTTCATTTACTACACAAGGTAAGAGGGCTGATGTCACACATTTATAATATTCATGTTTAAACTACACACTTAAAAATATGAATAAGCGTGACACGGGGAATTGTGAATTTTGTGGACAAGAGGAGACATTTGAACATGTATGTGGTAAATAACAGGAAAGCAACGAATACTCAAATTTGAATGACAGAAGAATTGTATTCAGTTAAAGGTAAAAGAAATATTTCAAAGCAGTACAGGTGATGTAATTAATAGGACAATATTTGGGCTTTGGAGAGCAACTGCTGTGAATATGAGAAAAAGCTGTTCCGATCCACTAAGGCACCTGAAGTTGTTTGCGAACTGCGATAAAAAGAGGAAGAGGTAGTCGTATTTTTTTTTTAATAAACTTTATTTAGAACAATAACAATGACAATCTCAAACAGACAATTGAATCTTTCCGTACACTCCCCTTTCTTCTCTCCCAATCAGAGGAAAACACATCATTGCGGAAGAGGTAGTAGTAGTAGCGGTGTTGCCAATTTAGCGACTTTGTCGCAATATTTAGCAAGTTTTCAGACACCCTTAAGCTCGGCATACACTGTGCGATTTTTTTCAGTCACGTTATTCAGCTCCTGCTCAAACTGTACGATTGACTCGCAGGGGTTAGAAGTTCATAGGTCACGATGCAGGTCTCACACTATACGGCCCGATGCTCTGATGCGACCTGAGTGCTCAAACTGTGCGCCCATAAAATGAAGGTTATAACAGAAAATCTGTCGCTCGCTCTCCCTCTCTGTCTTTCACTCACACAGACATACACACATCACCACCATCAACTTTGCTCAATTGCTAATGAAAAACATTGATCAGGCAGCTGTGATTGAGCAGCAATGTAAATCCAACTATTTTCACGGTTGTTGTGGTCGTGATAATTTTGTGAGGCCACATCGAAAACGCTCCGATGAGCTTTCCAAAGTTCTACAAGTTGTGCCTCCGTCACTTGTGTCCAGATCACACGCTGCACTGTGCTGCTCCGTCTTTTTCACCGATGTTTACGTGTTTGCGCGTGCGCAGTGTGAGCGGCTGCAGTGACAGCCTCACGACGGTCGACAGGACTTCAAACAGGTTTGAAATCCTCACGATTGATGATCGGGAGCTGGTCGTGATGTGTTAATCTCTTCTCGTTACCCCACGTATACTACACGATGAAGGCGAAACTCGGCCGATCCCCAAAACCGTCGAACGACTCAAAAATCGGCTCACCGAGCCAAAAATCGGACAGTATACGCCCAGCCCCCAGATGCTGCCAGAACAGATGTTCACCCTACGGTCCAAACTGCAAATGAATCTCTCACGAGCGACGCCGCTGCTCCCGTACTGACAGGAGCAGGGCTAGATGTACAACATTGTTCTTTGTCTAAAATAAATCGATGCACTGATTCCAATCATAAAGAAGGAGGGTTGGAATTGTGACATAAAAAGGTTGTAGTTCTAAATATGTAGCAGGGGCGATTCTAGGATCAGAGCTTTGGGGGTGCTGAGCACCCAGAGAGCTGCCCAGCCAGGCAAGGTAAACTTTACTCGTCACGGTGAGACTTCTTCCCTGTCTCTGTCAGTCCCTGCATCCTTAAATGTCTCCATTTGTCCCGAGTTCCCTCTGACTGTCTCGTTGGTGCATTTAAACCCCTGCTCCTCCCTGTCCTCATCGTCTGTTGTCTTCATCTCCATTATCAGTCATCAAAATTTTACCATCTCTGTGCAAGTCTGCAAATTTCTTTATTAAATCATAAGATTCTTAAATTCATCAAGTCTCTCTGTGCCTGGGTCCTCGTCACAAAACATGACGTCACTGTTTTGTACATTTTAACACAATTATATCCCCACATTTGTGAAAGAAAAGCAAAACACTTTTTTGAAAAGTCTGTAACAAAAACATCAAATCTGATAAAGGTTATTTAAATGCTGCTAAAGAAGAATGGATTGGATTTTTAAAAAAAAATACATATCCTAACCTTAATTACTGGGGGAGAGTAATGAATGATGCTCATAGTGAGTAAAAAGTAAACTGAGTGCATTTGGACAGAGATTCACTTTTAAAGTGTATGTATAATATAATACAGATACATAAAAAATACACTCCAAAAATAGAAGAGTCCTTGAAATGTACAAAATATTATTAAAAGATTAGAAAAATGGAGACACCTTGGCCTCTGGTACAATGTATTAAAATATCTTTACTGCAGATACTACTATGGCTCTGCAGACTTTTTCTTTTCATTTAACTGAGAACCTTCACAGACTTTTCTTTTAACCTATGTGCCTCACCTTGAGGTTGGCAAATCTGTCTATCACATTTTGGTGGTCAAGTTTCTCAAGCATCTCTTTTTCAAATGACATCACAGCCAGGTGCTGGAGTCTGCTTTGACCCATGGTACTTCTCAGCCACGTGTGGAGCTGAGTCAAGACACTAAAAGACCTTTCACAGCTACAGCTGCTAACTGGGTTTGTTAGGGCAACCTGAATAACAGTTTTCAGTGTGGGGAAAATCTGATTATCCAGAAGATTGTACAATGTTAACATATCTGGAATGGCACCAGCCTCACTCTTGAGCTTCAAAAAGTTTTTGGCAACTGTGACTTCCTCTAACTGAAGCTCAATATGGTAATGCAGTGCCAGGGCTGACCACCCAGTTTGTTTTGCAGATTCTGTATAGCAGCTTTAATATAGGGAGAACACAACTTCCCGATTGTATGAGTAAAATTAGCTGTTTGTTTTTTTTTCTTTGCCAGTTTAACAGTTTCTGTTTTGCCTGTCACTGTTCCCTGTCTGTTTTTTTTACCTGGTTCTTCCTGATCTTGTACTTCCTCCTTATGTTCCCCTCTTTCCTCTCTCCCTCTATGGACTGACAATCATACACAAATAGATTGTATTCAATTAGATTAAAAAATACTATTAAGATCACAAATAAAAAAAGTCCTCGCTCAGTGTACTTTCAACCAAAAGGCAAATAACCAAACCACATGAACATCTAATAAAGGATATAAATATTAAAACACTGATCCAACATCATCCTTTATTGATGGATAATTTGATCCTACACTTTTACCTGAATGTGGCTTCTTTTTTTGAAAAAACTTCCTCATATCCATCATGAACCTGGCTATCTCTGTACACACACACACACACACACACACACACACACACACACACACACACACACACCAGGAGTTATAAGGTTAATGGGCATCCAGTCAGTTAGCTAGTTAGTACTTTGGGTTCAATATCGGCACATGCACATATGATAAAATAACCAGTTTCTCTCATTACATTTCAAACAGGACAGTGGTAACAGCAGGTTACCTGGTGTAATGTTTTTCAGCTAAAAAGAAACATGTTCTGACTCCTACCTAACTATATAAAGAGTAACTGAAGGTTAAATGCAGCTAATATGTCCTGTTTTAAGCCAGACACTCACACCTCCGCTCCGCTGCGTCTCAGCCACTATCGCTCTGGCAGCAATGGTGCTAGAGCAGGGGTGTCCAAAGTCCGGCCCGCGGGCATTTTTAATTGGCCCTCAAGTAATTTTATAAATAGAATAGAAAATGGCCCGCACTTCAACTTTTGCTTGAGTGTATTGCACTTCTTAGTTTTAACACCAGGGGGAGCTACTGTTGATCAAGGCAGTTGCTCCACCAAAAAGGACAATCACAGAAGAAATTTACCCCAAGTTACTAAACATGGCAGAACCAAAGAAGCCAAAGGTAGAAAGTGAGTGCAGAAAATTTCAGACACGGTGGGAGAGTGAATATTTCTTTAAAGAATTCAAGGGGAAGTGCGTCTGTTTGATCTGCACTGAAACTGTGGCAGTTATGAAAGAGTATAATGTACGACGTCATTATGAAACCAAACATCAGGCCTATGCATCCTACACTGGTGCTGAGCGAGAGCAGAAATTAAAGCAAAGGGTAGCTCTCCTGCAGGGTCAGCAACAGTATTGTTTTCGTGTCCAGGAAAAGGCTCCAATAGCAGCTATGAGGTCGCCCAACTCATCGCAAGACATGGCAAGCCTTTTTCAGATGGAGACCTCATAAAACGCTGCCTCGTTAAAGTCACCGAAATAATGTGCCCGGAAAAAGTGCAGGACTTCAACAACGTCAGCATGTCCAGAAATACAGTTGTGCCACGCATTGAAGACTCGTCAGCCAACATTAAACTGCAACTGTCTGATAAAGCTGTGCTTTTGTTTTTACTCCATCGCATGCGATCCGAGCACTGATGCCACAGACACCGCACAGCTGCTAATTTTTTTGCGGGGAGTGGACGAGAGCACGAGCACTTTAGGTGAGTAAAAAATATATTCCACAGTACCCGTGTGTTAATGTGCAGGTACACATGCTTCAAATATCAATAATGCGCATCAATTCTTTTGCGCGCCACTTTCTTATATGCGTTTTTCTTGTTAACACACAGAGTACACACCGCTGTGCACAGCGCACGCACACGCAAAGTCAGCTGATCTCATCTGATGCAGATCTGCTCCTTGATCAAGTGACATTTGTCCGGATTTTTGCCACGAGTGGCGCACGATCAGCACCGCAGCTGGATGGCCCGATTTACATACCCAGCGCAGCTGATACTCACCAGAATAATTTACTAAAATTATGCACTCATGTTATTAAGTCCAGTTCAGTCTGTTAATGTTGATAACCGTTTCAAACGAACGTTAACAGGTGTGTTGCTAAGCCTAAGAACTTATATAAAAAGCTTGAAATGTACCCGTCCCATTTTCCCCTTTATTGTTTTTTCTCTGTGCTGTAAATCTTCTGTCTAAGAAGAAATCTGCTGCTGTTCTGAGAATGAGCTACCAAAGCTTTTTCTGAATAAATCAATAAAGATCCATTTATGGGAAGCTGTGATGAAGGCAGTTTTGTCTTTAATTATATTCAACAATATAACACATTTGACCACTTTTAAGTGATTTTTCTAACTTTAATACGCTACAGTTAAGGTTATATACCTAATTTCTAGTAAGTGGCCCAGCCCCTCCTACATTTGTATGTATGTGGCCCTCAGTGAAAAAAGTTTGGACACCCCTGCGCTAGAGCCAGAGTAGCTGAGATGGAACAAACCATTTTTGGGAGGGGGGAGGGGTTATCTCTACTTTTGTTGTTAAAATGTACAGTATGCTTTTTATATTTTTAGTAGTGTGTCCCACAAACAGCAAATATTGTCCTGTGCTGAAGCACCCCCAAAATGGGCTAAAATCACCCCTGATATGTAGTAAGTTCTTTTAGGGTGTATTTTTTTTTTTAAAGACTTTGTCTCTTCCAAGATGTCAATTCTCTCTCCTACAGTGTCCGTTACAGTTACATACGTTTGCTGATGTGGTGACGTCATTTAAAGACAGCCAATAGAAATTTCGCTTACCGAGGAGTTGGCAACACAGAGCAGTAGTAGTTAAATCGGAAGTGTGGAGTCAGTTGCTTAAAACTTTCAGCTTTTTTTAAACCTTAAATTTAATCTCATCCGGTTTTAAACTCAGGTTCAGTTATTCGCTGACATTACCGTCAGATTTAGAGTTCAGAACAAACCAAAAAAGCGCTAAATCATCAGTAATAATGACACGGAAATGTCTGCCTTAACTGCACCACGTTGCTCCACTTTGCTGTTTGCTGTCGTCGTCGTGTTCGTCTCTGCAGGTGAGGTTTACAGTTAGAAACCAAACTGAGTTTATCTGACAAAAATAGAACAGGATCGACTAGTTTACATGTTGTTAAGAATAATAATAATAATAATATGGATTTAGTTTGTCTGTGTGGACACGAGGGTGGGTGGAGTCTGTTTTTACTTAACATCTGTAATCCAGCTGTGACAGAGACAAAGAAGTGTAATGTGTGTGTCAGTGTGACGTGTTGTAGTGTCAGGAGTCAGTATACAGCTACAAAGCTTTTTGTTCAGTGTATACAAACAGCTGTAGCTCCATAAAGGCAGCATGCAGAGACTCACAGTGTCTTATAATGAGAGGCTGCTTTCTCTCACACATTATGTTCACTTATTATCAGCACATGTTGTTGTTCTGTGGAAGCTAACATCTTGTAGTTTCTGACACTTTGCATGTTTAGCATGAGGCTAAAATTCCCCCTCAGTGGGTCACTGGTGACCTGCTGGATGTTCAGAGGTTCATTAAATCCAACATGAGTAAAAACTCAAATGTCAAAGGAAATAAACAAAATATTTAAAGTCAATCATTCTGATCATAGTTGTACTTTGACCTTTAACCTCTCTGCTCTGTGTTGTTTCCTCTTTCAGACCCAAAGATCATTATAGCAAAGTCTGGACAGGACGTCACTCTGAAATGTCGAGCTCCAAACAACAAGACCAGAGCTGTAGAGTGGAAAAGAACTGACCTGTTGCCAGAATATGTGCTTTGGTACCAGGATGGACAGTTTGCTCCAGCCAACCAGCATCCATCTTTTAAGAACCGGGTGGATCTGCAGGACAGACAGATGAAGCATGGAAACTTGTCTTTGATTCTGAAGGATGTGACGATTAATGACACTGGAACATACGTGTGTAGTGTCCTCACGGAAAGTACCGGCTCATTGATGCTCATCAGTATCGTCTATTTGAGTGTTCGTCCAGGTGAGTGAGTAGAGTCGAGTGTGTGTGTGATCAGAGGTGAAGCTGCTTCCTGGTTGTTGATGTTTGTTTGTTGTATGGATGAGCTGGTGGATGTCAGAGGTAGACAGATGTTTCTCCAGCTGTTGTCTTTGTGGCTGGTAGTCTAGAGTTGTAGAGCAGCATTGTTTGGGTAAGGTTAGAGCAGAAACAAAGACATTTATGAATCAGTCTCTTCTTCTCTTGCTCTCTAACTCGTCTGTAAACATGTGTGGGGAAACTCAGTGTTAAAGCCTACAGCTGGAGGGGGAGGGGAGGGGTGAAGCTGGTGGTTGTGAGTCTGTGAAAGTGAATCCTGCCGGTGCCATAGCTGCTGAAAACGTACTTAGTGCAGACACAAAACGTCCATCAGCTTCAAAGTGTGTCAGAAAAATGTCCACATGATGACTGATGGATGAGAGAGGTCCCATTTTTGTTGTTGTGCACAAATCATTGAACAACACAAACACTTAGAGCTCCTTTCAGTGCTGCCTGTTTTGTTACTGCACACATTTCTGATGGTCCTACAGTCCAACGTAGCAAACATCTCCCTGAAGCCTCTTCATAGAGACCAAAGGTTGGATCAGAGCAGCTGAAAGGACACATCTATGAATGCAGGCAGAGACTTTCTCACAACCTCACACTTCATCTGATCAGGTTTAGACTCAGGTTCTCTGTTAGTCACTGAGATTACAGACTCACACATTTATAATAATGTAGATCAGCAGTAATAATAACACACAAACGTCTGCAGTAACTGTGTCAGTCTGCTCCACTTTGCTGTTTGTCTCTCCAGGTCAGATTAAGCTGTTAGAAACCAGAAGTTCAGAAGAATTATTTTCATATTGATTCAGTTTGTCTGTGTGTGTGAAGGCATCATCAGGGTAGATGGAGTCTGTGTGGGCTCAATGTCTCTCACTGTAATCTAGAGCTGGGCGATCAAATGATAAAGATCATTATTGCAAAATAACTTTTCCTCAGTAGAAACATGAAACACACTCAATAGAAAGTCAATAGAATTTATTCCCTCTTTGTTTTGACAGGTAACACAACAATGAAAATAGCGTCAGGTTGAACCAATCACATGGCAGGAACAGAGTTAGAGTCACATCAGGTTAGACCAGACCTTCCCAAAGTGTGGGGCCCGCCCCCTAGGGGGGGCGCAGAGCCATTGTGGGGGGGGGCGCGGCATGAAAAGGGAAAAAAACAAACAAAAAACAACGCTTGGACACTGCTAGCACGGGGCGCCCACACAAACACAAAGCAGGAGATGAAGCATAGCTGAATATGTTTCCAAACCAACTTCATTCTAAGCCAAAGACTAGAAAATATGGTGAAGCATACAGTATCTTCCCTTTGGTTTCACCTGCACATGTGCCAAGGTAGGTCTCCCCTGCAGAATTGGTTTTCCCTTCATCAGAGCAGCGCTCGGCTGTTCAAATCACGGACAAACAGAATCCCACATTCTTGATTTTTAGTTCACAAACACTTGTTGTAATAACTAACTACTCCTGACATTTTGGACATGTTAGCTCTTTATACAGTAAAGTTACAGTGGGATACAAATAATATCAGGCTGATCCTGCCGTAATTTGTTCCCCCTGTTCAAATCACGGACAAACAGCATCCAACAGTTGTTTATGTTTTTGAACCCATTTTGCAGAGGGATTGAAAAATGTATTGATAGCAATGTTGAACATTATTACACAGGGAAAAAAACAACTACATGTAAAACAATTACACCGTGACGCCTCTGCCTTTCTAAATGGAGGGACAGTAACTGCGTGTGTATGTAAGCGTGGAAAACCTGAAGATAGTCAGATTAACAGTAACAGTATTTTGTCTCTATCTGCTATTCTGCAATTCATCTCATGTAAACAATAACGTGGCGCACAGCGTGACGTGAAAAAAGGCACATACCTTTGACGTTGCGTGACGAACTCTGTATTCCTCGTCCACACGTAAACGCAAAAAAAAGGAGTTTTAAAAAATCTCCGTTCTCGGTGATTCCAAACGCCGTTTCCGTGTGGCCGAAACAGCTGCGTTTTCAAAAATACCCGTGTAGGTGTGGACGTAGCATAAAACAGTTAGTAGTTTATTTTCTTACTACCTGTAATTTATTGCAGATTACTTGTATTTGCTTAATTGTTTACTAAATGTTTGAAGTGTGAAATAAACCGCAATGGAGCATGTTACGTCCCTCTGCAGCCCCTAATCATCTCAATGTGTTCAGCTGGTGCTAATTGGCCACACCTAGTCAGGTGTGGATAAAAGCATACCTGAGGCAAGCCTCCAAGGAGCGAAGAAGGAGGGGAGACGATTATTGTGGTCGACGCCAGGTACAGGGTCTGCTCCTCACTGAGTTAACTGGCGTGGTTTGTGATTTGTCTTTTGGTGGTTTGGTGTGTGAGTGAGGTAAGTAGGAGAGTCGGCCGAAGGCCTGTACAGGTCCGGTAACGGTCTCCTGCAGACTTCTTCTCATAGACCAGGGTTGGCACCCGATGGAGAGCGGGAGGAGTGAGTGGAATAGTATGGATGGTAGTGAAGCGGAAGAGATTGGCGGTCAGGATGACGAGAATGAGTGGGAAAAAGTGGGAAAGGGGGGGAAGAGGCGCAGAGCTAGTGAAAGGAAGAGGAAAAAGAGAAGTGAGGGTAGTACGGAAGGGACTGACAGTGAAGGTAATGAAGAAGGAACGAATCTGAGTATGACTGTCATTGTCAGGTTTGAGGAAGAGGGTGTGAAGAAAATAGATCCACTTAAGCTGACAAGAGCACTTAAGGCACAAGTTGGGGAAATCAAGTATGCTAAGATCCTCAGAGATGGAAATTTACTGGTGGGTTGTAACACAGAAGTGCAGGTGGAAAGAGCAAGGAAACTTGTGGGGGTGTGCAAAGTCAAAGTGAAGACTACTGCAAGAGTAGGGGAAAGGAGCACTAGTGGAAATAAAGGAGTTATTGTGGGTGTGCCGTTGAATGTAAATATGAAAGACCTGATGGAGAATTTGAAACTGAGAAATGGGGAAGTTAAAGGAGCAAGGAGAATGACGAGAGGTCCGGAGAAAGTAGAAACGGAAACTGTGGTGGTGGAATTTGACATGAAAGAAGTACCAAAAGAGGTCTTCTTTGGATTAATAAGATTCAGTGTGAGGGAGTTTGTGCCTAAACCAATGAGGTGTTTCAATTGCCAAGAATTTGGACATATTGCCAAAGTGTGTAAAGGGAAGAGGAGATGTGCTCGATGTTCTGGTGATCATGAATATGGGAAGTGTGGTGTGGGAGTAAAACCTAAATGCTGTAATTGTGGAGGGGAGCACAGTGTTGCTTTTTGGGGGTGTGAAGTGTTGAGGCAGCAGACAGTCATTCAAAAAACCAGGATACTGCAGAGAGTGACATATGCAGAGGCATGTAAAATGGTGGAGCAAGAGAGACAGATTGGGAAACACAGGGTAGAGGAGAAACAAGTAATGGAGAAGGTTATGGCAATGGTTGAAAGGAAAATAGAAGAAGAGAACAAGAAGATGGTGACATTCGTTGCGGGGGTAATAAATGCAACTTCAGATGAGAAGTCCAAGACAGAGAGAATCCAGATTATTGTGAAGGCGGCATGTCATAGTTTAGACATGAAGAATATCAGGTGGGAGGATATAAGAGGTGAACTAATTAGTCAGGCAAGTCAAGAGGGATAATGTGGTGGTTAGTTCTTGTAACCATATTAATCTTACAGTGGAATGCCAGGAGTCTCTTGTCAAATGGTCAAGATTTTAAACAGTTTATATACGAACAGACAGAAAAACCTGACCTAATTTATATTCAGGAAACATGGTTGAAGCCTTTTTTGGATTTTAGAGTGTATGGGTATATTGCTGTTAGGTATGATAGGGAAGAAGGGACTGGTGGTGGGTGTCTTACGTTGATTAAGGAAGGTATTCCGTACAAGATAGGTGACAGGGAAGGGGATTTTGAGTATGTAGTGATACAGGTTTGGATGGGAGGGAAGGTGATTCTGGTTGTTAATTTTTATAATCCTTGTAAAAAGTTAGTTAAATAAGCTGGAGGAACTGGATGTGAAAGGAAATATTATATGGTGTGGGGATTTTAATGCGCACCATTTGTTATGGGGGAGTGACAAAACAGACTACAATGGGGGAGTGTTAGAGGAATTTCTGGACAGTAAAAATCTTGTATGTTTGAATGATGGGAGGAAGACACGAACTGATATTAGCTCTGGTAAGGAATCCGTATTAGACTTGACTTTTGCTTCTAGTTCTTTGGCGCCATTATGTGAATGGCGAGTAAACAATAAGTCGTTTGGTAGTGATCATTATCTGGTTGTGAGTAAAATAAGGTTTGGTCACATGCAGGTACCTGAAACGTTAGGGGGGAAGTGGGTGTTTGGGAAGGCGAATTGGGGGAAGTTTAGTAGGGTTTGTGAGAGGAAGCTTTTACGAGTTCAAAATCATTTGAGTGTCGAAGATATGACTCACAAAATCAGTCAATGTATTCTAAGCGCTGCTGAGGAGGCTATTCCAAAGACAACAGGGAGAGTTAGAAGGAGAGCAGTCCCATGGTGGACTGATGAATGTCAGTTAGTAGTTAGAGAACGAAATAGAACATTTAAGTTGGTCAAACGGTCTCATAATTTTCAACACTTAATTGACTACAAAAAAGCACAAGCAAGAGTCAGAAGTACAATAAGAAGAACTAAGAGAACGTACTGGAGAGATTTCTGTAGTACACTTGGTAGTAATACTCAATTGGGGGAAGTGTGGGGGATGATCAGGAAAATGGGGGGAGACAGAAGAGACTGGAGTTATTCAATTCTTGAAAAGAATAATCGAGTAGCTGTTACTGATGGGGAAAAAGACTGATTTGTTGGCAAGTACTTTTGTTGATGTACATAGTGGGAGAAATTTATCAGAGGAAAGTAAACGAGGAAGAGAGAGAACTAAAGAAAGACATCTTGACGCTTTAGGGAGGAAGGAAAGTACTGCAGATGTAATGGGTTGTCCCTTTTCTATTGGAGAACTGAAAAGAGCTCTGGGCAGAACTAGGAACAGTGCTCCAGGGAAGGATGAGATATGTTATGTTATGCTGAAACATCTCAGTGATGGAGCATTAAATAAATTGCTAATGTTGTTTAATAAGGTATGGACAGTAGGGCGTCTCCCACGTCGGTGGAAAGAAGCGCTGATTGTACCGATAAAGAAACCAGGGAACGACCATAGCGATCCTGGAAATTATAGGCCCATTGCTCCGACTTCCAATATGTGTAAACTAATGGAACGGATGGTGAATGAGAGGTTGGTTCACTTTTTAGAGTCAAGAAATGTCTTAGCACCCTATCAGAGTGGTTTTCGTAGAGGAAGAGGGACGATGGATCCTGTCTTATGTCTGGAAGATGATATCAGGAAGGCGCAAGTTAATACAGAGGTGGTGGTTGCTGTCTTCTTTGATGTAGAAAAGGCATATGATATGCTTTGGAGAGACGGTCTACTGATTAAGCTACATGAAGCAGGGGTAGGAGGAAGTATGTTTAATTGGGTGTTAGACTTTTTATGTGACAGAACAATTCAAGTTAAAATAGGGTCGCATGTTTCTGAGCCGTGTGTGATAGAAAATGGAACTCCTCAGGGAAGTGTAGTTAGTCCAATGGTTTTCTCACTTATGATCAATGATATTTTTAAAGATGTGTCTGGTAGTTATGGTAAATCACTTTTTGCTGACGATGGAGCGTTATGGGTGAGGGGGAAGAATGTTGACCATCTCGACCAAACTTCAAGAGGGGATAGGTAAAGTAGAAAAGTGGGGTGTAGAATGGGGTTTTAAATTTTCTGTTGAGAAAACTAAAGTAATGTTTTTTACAAATAAGAAAATTGGGGGAAATAAACGCTTACACTTGTATGGGAAAGAGTTAGAAAGGGTGGATTGTTTTCGTTTTTTGGGTGTGGTTTTTGACAAGAGATTAACTTGGAAACATCACATAGAGCACGTTGTGGGGAAAAGTAAAAAGGTTCTTAGTATTTTGAGGTGTTTAGCGGGACTGACATGGGGTGCTAATTTTGCTGCACTTAAGAGTATTTATCTCACGATGATTCGATCAAGATTGGATTATGGGTGTGTGGTATATGGATCAGCGGCTAAGACTTCCTTGAAGAAGCTGGATGTAATTCAAGCTCGAGCACTGAGACTTTGCTTAGGGGCAGTAAAAACAACACCAATATGTGCTCTACAAGTGGAATCGGGAGAAATGCCGCTGTATATTAGAAGGCAACAGCTGTTGGTTAATTATTGGATAAATTTGAAAGGTCATGACGAAAACCATCCTGTTAAGAAAGTGTTAGGGACTTGTTGGGAAAGAGGAAAGGTTTTTAAAAATAGTTTTGGGTGGGTTGGGGATGATAGAGCAAGAACTTTTAAAGTGTATGACAAAGACTTCAATCAGACAGTGTTGTGGCCTTTACGACCCATATGGACATTGAAATATATTGACGTAGACAGATCATTAATGGACACTAAAAAGAGGAAAGTGACCACGGATATTTGTCAAAAATTCTATAACAGATTAGACAGCAAATACAGTGACTTTTTACAGGTGTATACAGATGAGTCAAAAGATCCTAAGACTGAAGCAACTAGTGTAGCAGTGGTAATTCCGGAGTTAAATATCAAGATTGCGAAAAGAACATCAACTCGTCTGGGTGTATATGCAGTTGAATTGTATGCCATACTGCTGGCTCTAGAATGGCTGGAAGACAGCAAAGTCTCCAAAGTCCTGATATGCAGTGATTCATTGTCCGCATTATTAAGTATTCAACAAGGATACACAACTACCCATTAGCAAATTCTGTATGACATTCTTTTTGTTCATCATAGATTGTCTGACCAAAATAAACGTGGTAATAATGTGGACTCCGGCTCATGTGGGTATTTTGGGTAATGAAAGCGCAGATAGGTTGGCCAAAGCAGCTGTTAAAAGAGTCGACATAGATGTACAGATACCATTGTCAAAATCTGAAGGGAAAAGTGTAGTTTGGACAGAAAGTAAGAACTTCTGGCAAATGGCATGGATAATGAAACAAAAGGGAGACATTTATATAGGGTGCAAAAAACAATAGAAGCTAAGAGGAGTAGCGGATTAAAGAGACAAGAGGAGGTTGTTATCAGTAGAATACGAACGGGCCACTGCTTTTTAAATGGTGCTCTTTTTAGGATAGGAAAACATCCGACTGGGTTGTGTGATGTGTGCACTGATATGGAGACGGTTGAGCATGTACTCCTTAGTTGTAGGAAGTATGCAAGTCACAGGAGGGTGATGTGGGGTGAAATGAGTGGTGGAAGGGAACTTACGTTTGAACAAGTGGTTAATAAGTTAAGTCATGGTGAAGGGAAAGTGTTGGTTTTTCGTTTTTTGAGAAATACTGGTCTCATCAAGAGGATCTAAGGATTCAGGAGTGACGGACGATTAACAGCCAGGAGATGGCAGTAATGCAACAGTTTTGGATGCAAGCTGCCGTTAAACTTGACTGAAGAAGAAGAAGCCTCCAAGGAGCTCACTTGTCTTTGCCTTGGTGGCACCGGCCATTTTAGCCAACCTGGTAGTCCATTTTAAGATAAAACCTCTTCTCACCTACACTCTGCTATTCGTCTCCTTTTTTTATGTTGCGGCTTTTGAGCCGGGTCGTAACATAAGTGGGGGCTAGTCCGGGATTGTTTGGACATTTTAGTGGAGGCTGAATATCAGTTTTTTGTATTGCTTTTAGGTGGGTGAGTGATGGTGTTCACTGTAATTGAGCAAACTCTCTTTAGTTAGTGTGTTTCAGCTGGGTAGCTGAGCTGCCCTTCCATCGAAGCACTTGTTTGTTGTTTTGCTTTGTTGTTTTAGTTTACTGTGTTTGGTGGTTATCCTGGGTGGGGGTACGCTTCAGAGTTTGGTAGGAGACTATATCTCTGGTCTGCTGCCTGCTCTCGAGTTCGCGTTTAAAGTTGCCTCGAGCCCGGTACACCACCGAAGATTAGACAGGTCAAGTTTTGTTTTTAGCGTTTTAGGCTGGGAGTTGCTCATAGTAAATCAGTGGCACCAAACTTGGCAGGAGGTTTGAGACCATTCATTAATTATGGTCTGTATAATTAATGCATTTTTTTTGTAAAACAAGGGGGGCCCAGCAAAAAAAGTTTGGGAACCACTGGGTTAGACTGAAGCTGAGTGTAGGAGGCGCAGCCGACAGCTGCACATGTGCAGATGCTGCTGCAGTCACACACACCAGTGTGACAGGAGTGTGAGAGAGATTAAAGAGAACGAGACAACAGAACATGTTCAACTATGAAAACTCCACTTTAAAACATTTAAATAACTGCTGGATGTTCAGAGGTTCATTAAATCCAACATGACTAAAAACTCAAATGTCAAAGGAAATAAACAAAATATTTAAAGTCAATCATTCTGATCATAGTTGTACTTTGACCTTTAACCTCTCTGCTCTGTGTTGTTTCCTCTTTCAGACCCAAAGATCATCCCAGCTGTGCCTGGACAGAATGTCACTCTGACATGTCGAGCTCCAAACAACAAGACCAGAGTTGTAAAGTGGAGCAGAGCTGACCTGGTAGATAAACATGTGCTTTTGTACCAAGATCATCAGTTTGTTCCAGCCAGCCAGCATCCATCTTTTAAGGACCGGGTGGATCTGCAGGACAGACAGATGAAGGATGGAGACGTGTCTTTGATTCTGAAGAATGTGACGATTAATGACACTGGAACATACGAGTGTCATATCTACATGGAAGAAACGCACTCATTGAAGATTCTCAGCATCATCTACCTGAGTGTTGTTTTTCCTCCAGGTGAGTGAGTAGAGTTGAGTGTGTGTGTGATCAGAGGTGAAGCTGCTTCCTGGTTGTTGATGTTTGTTTGTTGTATGGATGAGCTGGTGGATGTCAGAGGTAGACAGATGTTCCTCCAGCTGTTGTCTTTGTGGCTGGTAGTCTAGAGTTGACTTGTTCTTACTTATTATCAGCACATGTTGTTGTTCTGTGGAAGCTAACATCTTGTAGTTTCTGACACTTTGCATGTTTAGCATGAGGCTAAAATTCCCCCTCAGTGGGTCACTGGTGACCTGCTGGATGTTCAGAGGTTCATTAAATCCAACATGACTAAAAACTCAAATGTCAAAGGAAATAAACAAAATATTTAAAGTCAATCATTCTGATCATAATTGTACTTTGACCTTTAACCTCTCTGCTCTGTGTTGTTTCCTCTTTCAGACCTGAAAATCATCACAGCTGAGTCTGGACAGGACGTCACTCTGACATGTCGAGCTCCAAACAACAACATCAGAGTTGTGCGCTGGAAGAGAACTGACCTGGGAGATGTATGTAGGCTTGTTGTTGAGAATGGAAACCTTGTTCCAGCCAACCAGCATCCATCTTATAAGAACCGGGTGGATCTGCAGGACAGACAGATGAAGGATGGAGACGTGTCTTTGATTCTGAAGAATGTGACGATTAATGATGCTGGAACATACGAGTGTCGTGTCTTCATGAATGAAACACACTCACGGGAGCTCATCAGCATCATCTACCTTGGTGTTCTTCCTCCAGGTGAGTGAGTAGAGTTGAGTGTGTGTGATCAGAGGTGAAGCTGCTTCCTGGTTGTTGATGTGTGTTTGTTGTATGGATGAGCTGGTGGATGTCAGAGGTAGACAGATGTTTCTCCAGCTGTTGTCTTTGTGGCTGGTAGTCTAGAGTTGTAGAGCAGCATTGTTTGGGTAAGGTTAGAGCAGAAACAAAGACATTTATGAATCAGTCTCTTCTTCTCTAACTCGTCTGTAAACATGAGACTTAGATGACACAGGAAACAGGTGATCTCGCCAAAAGAACAGTCACCATCTTGCTTTGAAACAACCAGAACAAAACGCGACAAAAGCACGTTTGCACTATTTCACTGGCTGATGTGACAATTCATGGATATAATTTCCAATCTTTTTTAGCTCCCACCACATCTTTAAAAACCCCTGTGGGGTCAGGGGTCATGTTTGGCTTGAGACTTTTGAAAAGTAAATCATGTGTTTGAAAATGTGCTTCTTTAGCATCAGGCTAAAACTCTGCTGTACCTGTGATCTGGTCAATGATCACAGCGCTCTGTCCCATCCAACCAAGTTACCCTTTATATATATATGAAGTGCATCAAAGCGTACAAATGGAGACGAGCGTCTGACTGACTGCTGTAGTCCAGCATCCACCCACACTCAGATGGCCTCCATCAGTTTTCTTTAGCACAGATGTGTCCTGCTCACTCTGGAGTCAGTGTCATCATCCTCATCTGTGACAATGTGAGACTCCAGCTGAGCTAGTTTTTTATTCATTAATTTACTGACTTATGTCCTGATAGTTTAACCTTAGAGTTTAATCCATGTGTAGCTGAGCAGACTCGGTGCTCCCTGCATGTTTCAGGTGTTGCTGTTACAGAGAGAGGACGGCTGCTGTCACGCTGTCATGTTTAGGTCAAATCAAACTAAGCTGGCAGTTTATGTGAATACAGGCAGTGCTTATTGTAAAGTATATATCTTTAGTGTAGCTGTGTTAAAAACATGGCTGCCCTCTTGCTGTAATGAGAGCAGCTGAGCAGAGTTACTGATCTGTAAGCAGTTTCCAAATTCCTGAGACTGATCACAGTGTGGCTTTGAACCTCTCATGCTGAAATCATCAGCATCTCTGTGACCAGCTGTGATAAACTGCTGATAAATTAATGCATTAATCTTTGTGCTATAAACTTACCTGCCAGAGCAAATACATAAAAGCCATAATACACAGTTTGTCTGTGTAACAACTGTAAAAAACTATTGTAAGGAGCTGGACTTCTTTAAGTTTGTTTAAAACGTTTAATCCAAGAAGCTTCTTCAGTTCTAAGATCAACTGGTGGATCTCCCAGATTTTTAAGCCCTATGGGAGTGTCCCCCAAGAGGGTCATGGAGCACCTGCTGATCCTATTGATCCTACCTATCTGATGGACATAGAAGAGCCACCTCGACGGGACAAGACTCAGCAGTTCATCTGCATCTAAAGGTCAAAGGTCACTCTTTCGAGGATGCCAATGTTCATATTTTGGACAGAGAGGACAGATGGTTTGAAAGAGGTCAGTCTATGTCCACAGTGAGCGACCATCTTTGAACAGAGGTGGTGGTTTACGACACCAACTGTCTGCCATCTATAATCCAGTTTGAGATCCCTTCTATTACACCCGATCCTTTTATTCCCTTTACTGAATAGAGAGAACACGACTCAGTTGGTCAAAACTCTTAAATCATTCTTTTATTCATTTCCAGAAATGGAGATATGCACAAGGCTAAAGCCTCCGGAAGTCTGAAGCTTTACAAGCCAAAACATGTATAATATAATTAGTCATACGTCACACATAGTTTCGATAAAAACAACTCCGTGTGTGTGTGTGTGTGTGTGTTACTTAGTTCCACTTTTTCTGTGTGGTTTCCTGTTCTTAGTATTTTGCCTCTGCAGCTCTTCACTTCCTGTTTTTTTTTTTTTAACTTCCACTAACTTAAGCCTCTGTTGCTAAGGCCTGTCACGCTCTGACCTAGTTCTCTCTCACATCTGGCCTTGCTTTATAGAGGCCTTTATTTATTATTTTTTATGTCCGATACCGATATCATAAATTTGGATATCTGCCGATACCGATATGAATCCGATATAGTGTGTTTTTTAATCAATAAAACTGTTTTTTTAATATCTTGCTGCATTTTGTATAAGTTCATACTCAAGTTTAAATAAACAACAACACTAAAGCTATTCTGTTATACCTGTATGTAAAAAATACACTGCGCCCAAAATATTTCATAGTTCAGCAACACTGATCAATCTAATAAACTTAAACCTACTCCATCCTCCCTATTCTGGGATTTTAAAGAGTACTTAGCAGAAATATTAAGCAACCTAACTAATAGGGTTGCAAACAAAAAAGAAGAAGAAAGAAATCCTCCACCTCATGATGATTAATCGATGTAATCAACTTTAATTTGATGCAGGGTGAAAAAAAAATGCACAGAATTAAATTATTTTTCAAGAATAATTAAATAGATTCAACATCTTTCTTCAACAGAATTGCAGGCTGCACAGATGGTACCTTCCCAAAGGAAAAAGTACTATAGCTTACTAGGGTATATTAGACTTAACAGTTACTATATACAGTAATGGACTTCTATACATTTTACATCAGATTAAAACTTTGGGTGTAAGATTCAGATAATTATTTATTAAAAGCTAGATATTTTAAATGAGAATAAGAAAGAAAAGTATGTCTTTGTGCCCCCTTTTCCCTGTTCATGCCCTATCGGCCCCCCTGGCTAAACTTTGCTAGATCCGCCCCTGCACCAGCCGTCAGCTACATAGAAAAGGATCCTGGTCTAGAAAGTAATATTAAATAAATTCTAACAACAGCTTATCAAGCTTAAACGTGCTGCTGTTGTTCCGCCGCTGGTTTCCTCTTTCTGGTGCAAAGTGGACCAAAAACAAAGAAGAGAGACGGACTCGCGACAGAAAAGCCGATCAGCTGATCATTAAGCAGTTTCATGATTGAAGTAGGAGCAGGAAGGGGAGGGAGAGAGAGAGGCACTCGCTCCATATATCGGTTGTTAAGATTAACACTGGAACGCTTTACAAACATTCAGAATGAACTTACACACTTGCTTTACTTCTCTCTGGGATAACTTCCTCGGAGATGAAATGCTGGTTTGGTAGCGAAGCTACAAATACACACAGCCGCTCTATCACATGAGGCATACTGCTCTGACGTGCTACGGTTATGAGCCGAGTTACGCCGTGTCGCAAGTTTTGTGAGGTGCTTTTTTTGATATTTAATGGATCGGATTACATTTTTTATTTCTCGCCAATATCCGATCCAGTAATTTAGGTCAGTATCGGACTGATACCGATACGTAATATCGGATCGGTCCATCTCTACTAAGAATATATATTTATTCCGTAACACTTCCCAGACGCCTTAACGCCCACTCACATCCTGGGCCATCTGACCTCAGGAAATCACATGATAGGGTGGGGCCAGGTTTCACAATCAACTCACCCGAAACCCTGGCTGATTGTGACCCACACCCGTTTTTACACTTTGGCTCTTGTGATTATGTAGAGGATCATCAGGGGGTCCATGTCCCTCTTGGGGGGGAAACTCCCACAGAGCTTGAATCTGAATACGAGGTTCGGATGTTTCAGCCTCATAATAAACAAACAGGTTCAGAGAGTCGAGGATTTGACCTTCCAAAAGTCTCAGACATGTTTTAACGAACTCTCACAGTCTGCAGACAAAACAGTCAATTTATAAAGAACAGCTGGATCAGTTTTAGTCATATTTAGTCAGATCATCTGTTTCCTTTGTTAAATTAAGAAAAATCCACCAGTATTTTCCCACTTCATACATATTGTGAATAGTTTGTATTAATTTATTCTCCTGAACTAGAAGAGGAAACGGATTCTGTTCTGTTCTTCACTCATCACCTACCTGACAGCTGACACCTCACACCTGTTTCTCACCTGCAGGTCAGACAGGAGGACAAGAGAAGGATGAAGACAACAAAGATGGAGGAAAGGAAGACAAAGAGAAGGAGGATGGATCTGTTCGACTGATAGTTGGTCTGTCAGTTTCTGCTGTGCTTCTTGTTGTTGTTGCTCTTCTTATTAATCTGATCTGCAGAAAAGCTGAGAGGGGTTTTAGCACAATAAAACAAAAAGAGAGAAGGAAACATAAAGCAATTGAAAGGTCAGTAAAGTATTCAAAGCTGAATAAAGCTGAGCCTGATGTTCCATGAAGTCACTGTTACCCAACATGACGAAAAACAGATGATCAAGGACAGAAAGAAACTGATGATGCTTCATGTGACTTTTTCCTCCTTAAGTCCAGCCCACTGGAAGACAGCTTGTACTTTCTTCTCCTTAGCTGACATTTTTTTAGTTTGTAAATCCATCTTATCAAATTTGACAGAGTGTTGCCAACTTAGAGACTTTGTCGCAATATTTAGCAAGTTTTCAGACACCCTTAGTGTTTTGGGTTTTTTTTCCCCCCAGCGACAAATCTGGCAATGTTTTTGGTGTTATTGGAGACGTATGACCACGGTTTCGCTCTTACAAACAGCGGGTGCTGCCGTCAGCACCTCGCCCGTGCCAAAGCGCTCACAGGCGCTCACACACAGCAGTCGCCCCCAGCTGCTGTCAGCGCAGAAGATGTTCACGACTCCAAACTACAAACGAATCGTACACGAAGCCGCTGCTTCCGCACTGACTGAACGCAGGTTGGGAGCAGCGGTAGATTGGTTTGTGTCTAAACTAAATCGATGCTCTAAAATGCATCATTCCAATCATAAAGAATGAGGGTTGGAATTGTGACATAAAAACAAACAATAATTGCTAAAAGAAATGTCATTTAAATATATAGTAAATTCTTTTAGGGTGTTGTGTTTTTTTGTTTTTTTTTTGTTTTGTTTTTTTAAAGACTTTGTAGGAGAGAGAAATGACATCGTGGAAGAGACAGTGTCTTTTACAGTTACATACGTTTGCTGATGTGGTGACGTCATTTAAAGACAGCCAATAGAAATTTCCCTTACCGAGGAGTTGGCAACAGAGTAGTAGTAGTTAAATCGGAAGTGTGGAGTCAGTTGCTTAAAACTTTCAGCTTTTTTTTTAAACCTTAAATTTAATCTCATCCGGTTTTAAACTCAGGTTATTCGCTGAAATTACCGTCAGATTTAGAGTTCAGAACAAACCAAAAAAGCGCTAAATCATCAGTAATAATGACACGGAAATGTCTGCCTTAACTGCACCACGTTGCTCCACTTTGCTGTTTGCTGTCGTCGTCGTGTTCGTCTCTGCAGGTGAGGTTTACAGTTAGAAACTAAACTGAGTTTATCTGACAAAAATAGAACAGGATCGACTAGTTTACATGTTGTTAAGAATAATAATAATAATAATAATATGGATTTAGTTTGTCTGTGTGGACACGAGGGTGGGTGGAGTCTGTTTTTACTTAACATCTGTAATCCAGCTGTGACAGAGACAAAGAAGTGTAATGTGTGTGTCAGTGTGATGTGTTGTAGTGTCAGGAGTCAGTATACAGCTACAAAGCTTTTTGTTCAGTGTATACAAACAGCTGTAGCTCCATAAAGGCAGCATGCAGAGACTCACAGTGTCTTATAATGAGAGGCTGCTTTCTCTCACACATTATGTTCACTTATTATCAGCACATGTTGTTGTTCTGTGGAAGCTAACATCTTGTAGTTTCTGACACTTTGCATGTTTAGCATGAGGCTAAAATTCCCCCTCAGTGCGTCACCTGTTCATTAAATCCAACATAACTAAAAACTCAAATGTCAAAGGAAATAAACAAATTATTTAAAGTCAATCATTCTGATCATGATTGTACTTTGACCTTTAACCTCTCTGCTCTGTGTTGTTTCCTCTTTCAGACCCAAAGATCATTATAGCAAAGTCTGGACAGGACGTCACTCTGAAATGTCGAGCTCCAAACGACAACGTTACAGTTTTAAACTGGACAAGATCTGACTTGAAGCCAGAATATGTGCTTTTATACCGGGATGGTCACTTTGTTCCAGATGAGAAGCATCGATCTTTTAAAAACCGGTCTGATCTGCGGGACAGACAGATGAAGGATGGAGACGTGTCTTTGATTCTGAAGGATGTGACGATTAATGACACTGGAACATACGAGTGTCGTGTGTTCATGAATGAAACAGGGTCATGGAAGAACATCAGCTTCGTATACAAGGTTGTTCCTCCAGGTGAGTGAGTAGAGTTGAGTGTGTGTGTGATCAGAGGTGAAGCTGCTTCCTGGTTGTTGATGTTTGTTTGTTGTATGGATGAGCTGGTGGATGTCAGAGGTAGACAGATGTTTCTCCAGCTGTTGTCTTTGTGGCTGGTAGTCTAGAGTTGACTTGTTCTTACTTATTATCAGCACATGTTGTTGTTCTGTGGAAGCTAACATCTTGTAGTTTCTGACACTTTGCATCTTTAGCATGAGGCTAAAATTCCCCCTCAGTGGGTCACTGGTGACCTGCTGGATGTTCAGAGGTTCATTAAATCCAACATGACTAAAAACTCAAATGTCAAAGGAAATAAACAAAATATTTAAAGTCAATCATTCTGATCATAATTGTACTTTGACCTTTAACCTCTCTGCTCTGTGTTTCCTCTTTCAGACGAGAAAAACATGACAGCTGAGTCTGGACAGCGAACGGAAGGACCTGTGTCTCAAGCCAGCAGCACCAAACTTCATGTTGCTCCTCCAGGTGAGTGAGTAGAGTTGAGTGTGTGTGATCAGAGGTGAAGCTGCTTCCTGGTTGTTGATGTGTGTTTGTTGTATGGATGAGCTGGTGGATGTCAGAGGCAGACAGATGTTTCTCCAGCTGTTGTCTTTGTGGCTGGTAGTCTAGAGTTGTAGAGCAGCATTGTTTGGGTAAGGTTAGAGCAGAAACAAAGACATTTATGAATCAGTCTCTTCTTCTCTAACTCGTCTGTAAACATGAAACTTAGATGACACAGGAAACAGGTGATCTCGCCAAAAGAACAGTCACCATCTTGCTTTGAAACAACCAGAACAAAACGCGACAAAAGCACGTTTGCACTATTTCACTGGCTGATGTGACAATTCATGGATATAATTTCCAATCTTTTTTAACTCCCACCACATCTTTAACAACCCCTGTGGGGTCAGGGGTCATGTTTGGCTTGAGACTTTTGAAAAGTAAATCATGTGTTTGAAAATGTGCTTCTTTAGCATCAGGCTAAAACTCTGCTGTACCTGTGATCTGGTCAATGATCACAGCGCTCTGTCCCATCCAACCAAGTTACCCTTTATATATATATGAAGTGCATCAAAGCGTACAAATGGAGACGAGCGTCTGACTGACTGCTGTAGTCCAGCATCCATCCACACTCAGATGGCCTCCATCAGTTTTCTTTAGCACAGATGTGTCCTGCTCACTCTGGAGTCAGTGTCATCATCCTCATCTGTGACAATGTGAGACTCCAGCTGAGCTAGTTTTTTATTCATTAATTTACTGACTTATGTCCTGATAGTTTAACCTTAGAGTTTAGTCCATGTGTAGCTGAGCAGACTCGGTGCTCCCTGCATGTTTCAGGTGTTGCTGTTACAGAGAGAGGACGGCTGCTGTCAGTCTGTCATGTTTAGGTCAAATCAAACTAAGCTGGCAGTTTATGTGAATACAGGCAGTGCTTATTGTAAAGTATATATCTTTAGTGTAGCTGTGTTAAAAACATGGCTGCCCTCTTGCTGTAATGAGACCAGCTGAGCAGAGTTACTGATCTGTAAGCAGTTTCCAAATTCCTGAGACTGATCACAGTGTGGCTTTGAACCTCTCATGCTGAAATCATCAGCATCTCTGTGACCAGCTGTGATAAACTGCTGATAAATTAATGCATTAATCTTTGTGCTATAAACTTACCTGCCAGAGCAAATACATAAAAGCCATAATACACAGTTTGTCTGTGTAACAACTGTAAAAAACTATTGTAAGGAGCTGGACTTCTTTAAGTTTGTTTAAAACGTTTAATCCAGTCAAAGTATAAAGAACAGCTGGATCAGTTTTAGTCATATTTAGTCAGATCATCTGTTTCCTTTATTAAATTAAGAAAAATCCACCAGTATTTTCTCACTTTATACATTTTGTGAATAGTTTGTATTAATCTATTCTTCTGAACTAGAAGAGGAAATGGATTCTGTTCTGTTCTTCACTCATCACCTACCTGACAGCTGACACGTCACACCTGTTTCTCACCTGCAGGTCAGACAGGAGGACAAGAGAAGGATCAAGAGAACAAAGATGGAGGAAAGGAGGGCAGATCTGTTCGACTGATAGTTGGTCTGTCAGTTTCTGCTGTGCTTCTTGTTGTTGTTGCTCTTGTTATTAATCTGATCTGCAGAAAATATGAGAGGGGTTTTAGCACAATAAAACAAAAAGAGAGAATGAAACGTAAAAAAGAAATTGAAAGGTCAGTAAAGTATTCAAAGCTGAATAAAGCTGAGCCTGATGTTCCATGAAGTCACTGTTACCCAACATGACGAAAAACAGATGATCAAGGACAGAAAGAAACTGATGATGCTTCATGTGACTTTTTCCTCCTTAAGTCCAGCCCACTGGAAGACAGCTTGTACTTTCTTCTCCTTAGCTGACATTTTTTTAGTTTGTTAATCCATCTTATCAAATTTGACAGAGTTTACAAACTGTTATAGACTCAGATTGGGCTGAAACTTGGTGACTTTTCCTAAACTGACCCAAAATAAACGACAATGAATGTATTTAAATATTTTATACTGTTGTACAGATGATACAATCTTTTGTACTCTGACCATGTTTTGGGAGAAATTTGACTCGTATCTGTTCAGATGGATTTTCAGATCCACCAGTTTGGCTAAAATTAAGGAACATTGTGATTTTAGGGAAATTTGACACTGTGAAAACATTTTCATACAAACTCACAAATATGATGTACACACTCATGTTTGTGCATCTTTAATGAGACAGAATTGGGTCTCATATGGCTTGAGACCCAATTCATGGCTGAACCCTTTAAAGGTGACATGAAAACAGATGTCATACATGTCCTGAAGTGGATTCTGGATTTCTGACTTAATCATTACAGCAGTGAGGTCAGTGTGATGGACTAATGCTCTGTTCTCTGGCCTGACAAAGCTTTAACTCCAAACATCTCTCCACTGTTAGAGGTTCAGTTTTTTATGGCCTGACAGTGTGAAGCCTCCACATACATCACTGAACTGCTCCACCCTGCTCCACTTCTGTACTCTTGTCTCTGTGACCTTCTTTAAACAGCTTGTTTTTGTGTTTATGGTATTTTGCTCAGCTGTTCCCTTTTTGTTTAACTTTGTTTTTTTTTTTATGTCTCTGGAAATAAAAGTTTGGTTTTTAAAAACAAAGACAATGATATCTATCTGTCTGTCTGTCTGTCTGTCTGTCTGTCTGTCTGTCTCCATTTATGAAGAAAACAGTAATCAAAAACTCAAATATTTACTCAATAAACTGATTGTGCTGGCCACTCCATGACCCTAATTTTGTTGGTCTGGAACCAAGATGCTGCTCACTTACTGGTGTGTTTGGGGTCGTTGTCTTGTTTAAACACCCATTTCATGGGCACTTCCTGTTCAGGATAAAGCAGCGTGATCTCTTCAAGTAGTTTGATTTAAGCAAATTGATCCCTGATATGAGATAAATGGGCCCAATACCATAGTAAGAGAAACAGACCCCATCATGATGCTTGCTCTGCCATGTTTCACAGTTTTCAGAGACTGTAGCTTGAATTCAGTGTTTGGGGTCTGCAGCCTTTGGACCCAAAAAACAACAATCTTACTTTCATCAGTCCACAAAATGTTTCTCTATTTCTCTTAAGGCCAGTCCATATGTTCTTTGGCAAGTTGTATTCTTTGACTTCTTGTCTATAGATTAGCCTCACAAAAGTGTCTTCTGATTGTCACAGCAATCACAGGTAACTTCAGACCGTCTCTGATCTCGCTGGAGCTGATCATCGGCTCATTCTTTGCTCAGGAACTGTTGAACGGTTGAACCGGCTGAAAAGTATGCAAACTGCTGAGCTGTTGAACCAGCTGATCCAGCCTTTAGTCTGAGCTGGAGTCAGTTACACAAACAGACTGAACAGGATGTGTTCTGTGTAGCACCTGCAGATAAAACCGAAGCAAAGCTGTTCCTGTGAAATGAGAGTGAAAGGGAGTTTCCAAATTCCTCCTGAAGCCACATTTGTATTTTTAACATTACTCTTATTAATCTTTCTGGGTCACAAAGTAAACTGTTAACATATTTTCACGCGAGAATGTAGCTGTGTAAACTTCAAATATCTGCTCGGTTTATCAAGACATCACATATTTGCAAAAGTGCTCCGACATTTTCGGAGACGTCTGTTACCCACCAGACTGATAGCTAACTAGGGGGGTTCAATAGTCACTCGCGCCAACAATAGCATCGTTTTCAGACCCCCGCTATTTCGCTACTCAGGTTAAACATGATATATAAGTCTCTTAGATAACTTAAAAATGTTATTGTTTGGCTTTTTTAAGTGTTTTATTTGTTCATGAGTAAATCAGTTTGGCTGAGATTAAAATTGTAGTTTTCACAAAGCTGAATAAATGTCACACAGAAAACCGATTAAACAGAAGTGTGAGATGATCGAGAATTTACGACAGCATTCTGTTATATTTTAGATAGCAAGGAGCAGACGGCCGAGGCAGCGGTGATGCTAATCTGAAGGCTAGACCGTCCCATTTCACAGCCGTGTACTTCTGGCCTACCTGGCCTTCGGAGGAGCCGGCCCACGTAGACTGCGAAGGCTGGATCCTCAGGAGGATTTGGACACCCCCAAAGCCCTTCTGAGCGTCTCCCTGTAGAAAATGGAGGCTGAGCTCAGTCAGATCACTCAGCCTGCAGACAAATGGAGGAGTGTTTGAGACGTGCAGATAAACAGTCACAGCTTTGTGTCGGCCTCTGAGGGCTCAGGGCCGTCCTGTTGTCATGTTATCAGGTGCACGACGGCTCTCTGCACACACTCTGAGTCCTTATTCACATTTTCTATAAGTCCTCATCTCTGTGGACCTGAGGGATTACCCACAGTTCATAGTGCTGTGATGGTCAAAGCATTAAGAACAAGGATGGAAATAAATAAATAACCAAACCAAAAGTTCAGAGGAATGTAGCTCATCTAAAAATCTGTAAAAAGGTTTTTGTTAATGCAAAGAAAATATCTTTTTAAAAATTTCTGTAAATAGTGAAAAAAACAGGAACTTTCTGTCATTTAATTGTTTTTCTGTTACTTCATTCATTTGGTTTTGTATGAATGGCAGAGAAGTTCCTCCTTCACATTCTTTAAAAAAATAGCCTGTATTTATATAGCGCTTTACTAGTCCCTAAGGACCCCAAAGCGCTTTACATATGCAGTCATCCACACATTCACACACTGGTGATGGCAAGCTACATTGTAGCCACAGCCGCCCTGGGGCGCACTGACAGAGGCGAGGCTGCCGGAAAAAACTTCCATTGGGCCGATTTGGACTCTTTGCCAGCCTGATTCTGGGCCCCGGGCCTTATGTTTGACACCCCTGCACTCAACTCTTAGCTCTGAAAACTAATTTAAGAACAAAAAAACAAAAAAAAAAAACCCCTCAGAAAATAAAGTAACTGACATAAATTTTAAATATGAGCATAATTCCACCAGAGAGGCTTTTTATTTTCAGGCTCTGGTTGTTTGAGGCTGTTTGAGGCTCAGTTATAGACGATGGTGCTTGAATTCAAACAGGCAGAAAACATGAAAGATGAGGAAATCCCTGAGCACTGTGCAGAGGACTCTGAGGATCCTCAGCTGTCACTGTGACACGTGGCTGTATGCGCACATCTTTACTTTTAATAATATGTTTCAACATGCAGACATGAATCTAACACAGTAACAGCTGCCTTTGTTTCAGATCCAGCAGAGAAGAAGAAGCTCATCCCAGTTCACTGACAGAGACAAAGTTTTGATGCTGTGATAACGACTCTGAGCTGATGATAACTCTGATAACATCTCCCTGTCAGTAATAACCGCTCCCAGCAGCAACTGCCACAGGCAAATGGTAATGAGGCAGGAATGTTTCACTTCCTGCAGTTACAGTGAAACAGTCTTTGTAATTCACATCTGTGTGACTCATTTAAGTTTTTTGTCCTGACAGTGAAACTCTTACAGATACACATTCAAGATTCAAGAGCTTATTGTCAGTACAGCAGTATACAGATTACCACATGGTGCATTTATAAGTATATCAAAGATATATCTCCAAGAGATATAAAACTCAAAATTACAAATAAATAACATGCTTAATTTTGTGATGTGGCTGCTGCTGCTCCACATGTTAGTAAATCTGACCCTAAATCTTCCTGCTTCTTTCAGAGCACACAGGTAACGGCTGCACTGAGCATGAAGGTGTGTCTGAAACATGCTGAAGCTCGTCTGGTGCAATGATTACAATCTGCTCCAGGGCAGCTGGAGAGTCGGGTTTGGAGTTTTCCTTGTTTAGAAAATATAATAACAGCCAGAAACTTCTCAACAGAAAATAGTCTTTGAATGTGTTTTATTTTATTTTCTAGGATCCCTTAGTGTGGCAGTGGATACAAAGTGATGTTAGTGGAGAATTTTCTGAGTTTTTAGTAAAAAGTGTGAGGTTGACAGTTTGATTATAGCTGTTCAAACTGATTTCCTGTTCTTTGTATGTTTGTTACACTTAAATGTTTCAGATCAGGAACATGTAGCTTTGGATTTGTTCCCTTAATAACAAACATTTACAAACTTCATTTTGTATTTTCTTTGTTTAATATTTTAATGTGTTTGTTCTGAAACATTTAAGTGTGACAAACATACAAAAACCAGGAAACCAGGAAGTAAACAGACACAGTTTCACTCTGTATGTGTTTGTTTCCATCTTATGTTCTTATATGTTGTTTGTTTGAAACTTGTGATCAGTATTTTAAAGTTCTTAAACTGAACTCAGACACATAAACTACACACTGGTCAGACATTAGAAATGAATTGTTCCTCTGAGTATTTGAACCTGCTGTTGTGTTGCTTTTGTGTGCTGCTGTCACTGATGGCTGCTGCTGCTGTGACAACAGACACACAAACAGTTTGATGTCATCAGAAATCACTCTGGATACACTGAGAGAAAAGCTGATTTACTTTCACACTCCAACACTGTTATTATGTTCTGCAGTCTGAGTGTGTAACAGCACTGCCCCCGTGTGGTCAAACTGGAGCATTGCACATGATAATTCTCATCCAGCAAACTTCTTAGACCTCCACACACATCTGACCCTGATTTAGTGGAGACTTTAGATATTTCATTGTTTCTAAAGTCTAATTGCGTTTTTATGATAATTTTTAATGCAGCCTATGAATTGGGACACAGCTAATGTGTTCTGCTTATATTATTTACATGTACTGGTTCAGTTCGTTCACTGTTTACGGCTTCAACTATATATGGCAGTGATTTCATTTTCCACAGTCACAGCTTTTATAGCTCACTGTAAATAAGGCACGCCCATGTGTCATTCAGAAAGCTTTAATTCCAAGAATGCAAGAATTAAATTGTTAATAACAAACACAGATAATAAATCTACATCTAAGTGTTTATTAACAGAAAAATTAAAGCTGAGGAACACAGGATGAAGTTCACATGATTTAGTTTCTCTGCCAATGACACAAAATAAAAAATAAATAATTTAAATTAAAACAATGAACGACTAAGACTCATTAATGACATAACAGAGAACAATAACAGGATCAGACTGATCCATTAGTGTATTGTATAGAGACACCCTTCACACTGTGTCCTACATGCAAACATTTGCAGCTCACAGACTGTGACAGTGTTCACACAGACTGTGATCACTGAGATCATTGGTTATTGATTTCACTGCTTAAAGCTTTAAACAGATTGGAGAGACAGTCCAGGCAGATGGGATCACGTGGTGAGTGAAATAAATACAGAGGTGGTCACCTCTGTATTTAATCATTAGTTATTATTCATCTCTGGCTCTCTTCCACATCTTGTCTTTATCCTGTCTTCATCCCTTTATCCCAGCTGGTCGCACAGAAGGCCGCTCCTCCCTCTTCCTGGTTCTGCTGGAGGTTTGTTTCTCTTAAAAGTTTTCTTCCTGTTTACTGGCGCTAAATTGCTTTCTTATAGGGGGTCGTGTGATCGTTGGAGGTTTCTTGGTGTTATTGTAGGGCCGTACTTTACAACATAAAGCACCTTGATGACTGTAGCGGAAATTGGATGTCCCCCCGAGCAGCCTGAGACTCTTTTATCATAACCAAGGGATGATCCAGTGCTAACTATTAGCTTTATCAACAAATAAAATGCTTTCTGTCTCCTGAATCCAAACTGGAAGCTGGTTCCACAGAAGAAGAAGAATTATTCACATCGGCGGGCTCAGCATCCTCAACCTGAGATTTCCATCACATTGGACGACCTGGTTTCTCTCTTATTGGGCTCTCCTGACCCAGGGCATAATCCAGAACCACGTCTAGCCTTCCAGTGTCGTCCAAGCTGCCCAACCTTCCAGCCTCATTTCCACTAGTCTTACTGTGAGGAGCTTACAGGGTCCAGTTGTCCAGCGTTCCAGTTTGCTTCATATCAGGTCCTCACCGGTGAAGCTATGAGCCAACTGCCTTCGTTCCACCTGCGCCCTCTTTAAAGAAGCAGAGCTCTCACAAGCACCTGTCTGCCTCTCTGCCTGGGACCACTCCAGACACTGAGCTAGAGTTATTTGAGCCTCAGCAGGTTCCCTTTGTTTTCCACATGATGCGAAGGAGGTGTTTCAGTACAAAGCAGGAAGTGGTTCAAACAGGAAACACTTCTTCCTCTTCAACGGAAAGCGATAAATAGAAATGAGCGACAGATAGGTGCTTGTGGATCTATGTCCTGTGTGTGCACCCACTGTGGGCCTCTCTGCTCTTAGTGTCAGCCTACTCTATGAGCGACACACGGGCCTCAAAGGCCAAGCAATTCAAAATTGTGACCAAAAGTAGACACCACTCATGTAGCTGGACCCAGGCTCGCCCCACTTATGCTCAGCAGTGCTTCCCTCTGACAGCAGCTCCTTTGTTACTGAATAAATGGAGCTCTGAGCTCTGATTGTGAAGCAAAACAGCGGAGATGATCTCTGTGAGTTATTTTTACTGTCATATTATAACATGTGATGTTCTAGCATCATGTTATTCTTTTTAAGCCTTAGAAAAGCTTCCTCTGTGTCCATTAAACTGATGACATCAGTGCTGCTGTCTAGTTGTTACATTTAACCCTAGAACACTATCGCTGGGTGATTTACACCCGAGCAAATACATTTACATGATTTCTCTCTCCTGCAGCTGTTTGCGTGTCGAGGAGCCTGTGCCTTCACCAGGGAAGTCTCAAATGTCCCAGGAATGGGTGGACCAAAGACCAGCTTTCCAGAGTCATTATTTTGTTTTAGGAGTTTTTTTTTTCATTTTGTTAGACATGGCACAGTTGAAAGTAAAAGACGACCACTCTAATTTGTCATGTGTTGTCATATTTTGATATATTTGATTACTTTTTATTGGTCATATTATATCGGGTAAAAATCACCCGGCCTTAGTGATTGTGTTACTATTTATAGCGATAGTGTTCTGTTTAATTTTCAAGGTAGGAACATCTGTAAAAAGTACTCACAATATAACAATACTGTAAAATTACAAGTAAAATACTTTGATTTAACTACAATCTAAGTATGTAATCACAAACTCAGCCTGACTGCCTTGAAGTTCAGGTGTCTTCACTGCCTCCTCTGATAAGAGCTGGAGACCTGAGTAGGTGCTTTTTAGTCTGGGAGGGTTTTCAGTCGGCCCCAGGAGACTTTAAAAGGCCTCTTTACTGTTTCACAAAGGAAAAAGAACGTCCACAATTTAGACTTTGAGCTCCACAAAGGAAATTTTATTCAAACAGTTTAGCAGAAGCAAAGCAAACTCAGAATCACAAACAACCACAAATAAATTATACAGAATTAACCTTATTCATTTATCAAAATTACCTGCTCTGAGCTAATGCTTTTTCTGTTCTTATCTTTGTGAAGATGAGACTGGCACATCCAGGTCTTAAGACGTGTTTTATCCCAGTGTTTCTCCGTCAAACTGAACAACAAGATTCCTTAAATATTATGAATACAACCAGTTCCTAAATTTTTTCTTTATAATCCAACATGGCAACGATGAAGACGAGTAGAGAAAGAGCTGAGTGCACAGCTGGGGGCAGCGCTCACTGCCCTCAGCGTCGCTGCTGGAACGCTGAAGTTTTGGTATTGAATCTTTGACCTGCTGATCTCACAGAGGCAGGAGACCCAGAGCATCACCCTGCGAGCTTCAGGTTATGCTCTGTCCTGTCATTCAATCAGATTAGCATATAATTCACTGATATTCAGCCCCAGCCTGGTGTTCTCTCCATCTCTGACCTTTCACCCCCTGTTAACTAAGCCAAAGGTTTTTTTTTATTGCCATCACTTCTTAACACAGAAATTCCATCACATTTAAACGTCATCAACACGTTCATTATAGATTTAATCCCTTTTATTTCAAACACACTTTCTCTTTAAAACTGTTTGTCAATCACAATTTACTCAATTTATTTTTATTCAATCACATATTTAAAGACTCGTTCAGATATCAGAGCGTCCAAACTCTCTCACACACATACTTTAGTATCAGTCATAATCAACTATCCGCTCAGTATGATCTGAGCTGTATTTATCAACACAAAACTTCAGAGCACTTCAGAGCAGCTCCTTCAGTGGCCATGATGTGGGACGGAGGGATTTCACAGGTCTTTCCTCCGCTCTG